>NW_019385077.1:347370-360552 GCF_000671375.1 Centruroides sculpturatus
GTCTAAAAATGCCTTAGGGGACATAACATCAACACTGGGCAGATGTCGATCTAAAACTTAAAACAGGTTAGTTAACCATTGTATAACTATTGTAGTAATTTACCGATGTAATAATTAAATTTACCAAATTTATAGAAATGTAAAAATCCTGAAGAGGGGTGCAAATTACAAGAAAATATTGCACCCGAAATGCATAGAAAATAAATAAAGAATACGAATAAAAGCTTTGTCTCTGATTAAATGCGGTCCAGGCCAAAAAAACAGGGGTTATTTATGTACAATTAACCCATAAAGTTTTTTTTTCATCAATTTTGAGGAAATATTTTTGAAAAATTGATTTTTTAAAAGTAAAAAAATAAAGTTTGGTTATTTTTTGAACAGATCTCCTATCAAATTACTTAAGAACATATTTAATGTCATTATTACAGTTTTATATTCTTACTGACAGACTAGTACAGTTTAGATGCCTTCAATGTTTCTAAATCACAATGGACTTCCAGAAACTTCAATTAAGCTTATACTCTGTTTTAAAGTGAAACAGAATACCTTGTAACTCCAGCAGTAAATTTAATAAATCAGAATATTTTTGATCTAATGTCATAGGCCTTCCTCAGTGAAGTACACAAATTTAAAATAAAGTGAACAAACATAAGCATATCAAATGCAACAGAATTAATTTAAAAATTAAAAAGTTCCCCAAAGAGAGTGCTCGTATAGAAAATTAAACTTAACAAATTAATTAAACAAACAAATAATATGAAAGTGCTAAAAATATAATATAAAGGTGCTCTGTTTATTCAGTTTATTCCCAGGTTAGATTTTATTTATTAAAGTATACTTGTGTTTATATTTGATATCACTGACATTTGATCCTAGCTATAGTTAAGTGTAAATAAAATAAGCTAAAAATCACATAGAACAAAGGGATAATCATAACTGCAATATAGATAATACAAGTGAATGTACACTACACATAATGCCATCTGTGGCCATTTAATAAGCAAGTCTGACAATCATAAGAGTTTTAAGTGTCTTCTGTCTAAGTTAAAAGGATTTTCAGATCAGCATCAGATATGACAATCCTTTTAACTTGTGAAAATTGGCAGTGAACCTATATATACATGTATTGATATGATATAAATGAAATTTTTAAGCTTATTTAATTTGTTTAATCACAGATTTTCTATAAAATTATTTTCCAAAATATAGTAAAATTTAAATATTGATTTCAAATTATTTTAAAACTATAAATTTTATTTTACCTGATTAACCATCATATGTTGTTGAACTCTGCTTTTACCTTGAAATTCTTTACTTTCGATACTTATTTCAAACATGGAACCACATCCACCTATCAATTGTATATTTAAAATGAAAAGCTTTTATAAAACTTACTCTTATAGATTTAATATTAAACCATTTCAATTTTTATTAGATATATATAAATCATTATTTAAACTATTTTTGCCTTGTAGACATTAAGAGGGTGTTTTTCATATGTCCATCATGGGGTTGGTCAAATTTGCAATGTGGCAGCTTGATAGTAAGGCAAGCCTGGCATATCCAGACCAGCTCATTCATGCAAAAAATCTGATCTATATCCTACAAAATAGCATGCCTTAACTGATTTAGCAATTTAAATGTCAATAATAAATTAGTCTGTTTTTTTTACATAAAAGCTAATTTGGACTAGCTTTCTTTAAAAATCCATATATTTTCTATTTTATGATTGTCATCACTAATATTCTATCAAGTATACATTTAAAAATTGTGGGACTTAGTATAAATATCATATCTTGTTAAAAAAAGTTATTAACAAATTAAAATGTGTGCATCGTTGATCCATCTTTTAAAACACGTTCATGCTTCAGTTGCATGTGCCACAGGTTGTACACCTACTTTAATTAAACATTACATATTAAAGTGTTGGTGAAATAAAACACAAATTCTTCTTTTTCTCAAGAACTTCCTAATGTAGGATACATCATTTTTTCCATCAAGTCACTCAATTACAAAAATTTCTTTATAAATGTAGACTAGATTCTCAGAAAAATGATTACAAATTTAGTAAATTTGCAAAAATTTCATTTACAAGAAGTTTTGTTTCTGATATTAAAATTATTTTTAATATATTTAAATAAAATGCAATTTTTAACACTATATTCAAATTTATATAAAATATTTTGTATTGCAAATTCATTTTTATCATGATAATTTATCACGTATTTATACAGTGCCAGCCTGAGGCAAGTTTCAGGATGGAGCGAGATCCTATTATGGCGCCCAGGGGTGGAACCCCAACCACACACTCGACTCAAGCGCGTCTCAACAGATAAGACAATTCACATACTGGCCCACACTTACAATTAAAATATCGAAAAGTGAAAAAAATAGTTATTCCTTTAATTTTCTTTACCACTGGGGCACCCCTTAGGACTTAGCGCCTGGAGTGGCTGCTCCATTCATCCTATGGTAGGGCTGGCTCTGTATTTATACTATAATTTGAGTAGCCAAGACTAAAACTAATTAATTAAACAAACATTACATAGCCTAAGATGTGATTATCAGTAATTAAGCTTTTTAGTACAAAAATGACTTTCACATTAGAACTAAATTATCCAATCTCATTACACACTGATAAATATAAATAAAATAATCCTCAAACCTTTTAACCAGTGCACTTCTAAAAATAGAAGCACTCTGGTTAAAAGGTTTGAGGAGTATTTTAACTAAATTATCATTAGTTTCCATAGGATATATTTAAAAATTGTTGTTTCAATATCATGTACATAAATATTATGAATATCCTATATATTTAATATAAAGTGCTTAATATAAACCATTTGTTGAATATTAAAAAATGTAATCCATACTTTACATTAGAGCAATGGTTTCTGCATGTGCTACAAACAATATAAATTTCTAATATTGATTAAAAATACCGTATTTACTCGCATATAAGATGGCCTTGCATATAGGATGAGGTGTGACTTTAAAGATCAAAATTAAAAAAATTACATTTATTAATACAGTTCTAATTTTATTTTGTTTAATCACAAATTAAATTTTATCAAATGTACATAAATGCACATACTGTTCCGCAAAAATTACTGGCATTTTAAATTTTAAAGAAAAATTTGGTAAAATCGACAACATAATTTGTTCATGTAAAGTTGGACAATTCTTAACAGTCGAATCCACTATCCATCAATTACACTTATGAGTTTCTCCAAATTCTGATTTCCAAATAATCATTTGTTTTCACGTGGGAATGGATTAAAACTTTTATTGTGCTCCTGTGTGATTTCGGAATTTCAATTTGGAATTTAATTCAACAGCTTTGCTTTTCCTATTGCTTTACTCCTGACAATACGCAAGAATGATTCAAACAATCCAGATAAAATACTTATGTTTTTAAATACAAGAGGATTAGCATCCAGGAAAAAATGCAAATACACGGTTCACAAAAATTATTTGAAAAAATGCAAAGAATCTTTCGCCCACATTTATAGGACGACCTAGGAATTTGAAGCTGTGATAAATGAATAAAAACCTTGTCTTATATGCAAGTAAATAAGGTAAATCAAAATTCATTATGCTATATAGAGAAATATTTAGTGTAGAATCTAAAAGTTTTGCTTTGTTTTGTTTTTTTTTTAAAATATAAATAATTGTGTTCTGTACATAATGTCTAATCACATAGTCTTGTATAAGTGATTCAAATAAATTTCACTGCAAATATATTTAATCGAACAATTTTGAACTTTTAAAGACCCAAAAATGTTCATGATATGTATATTAAACATTATTCCAATAAAGTTGGTTTTTTATAACTATCAATTTATTTCAGCAAAATGTTTATACCAATATAATTATGTTATGTTTATTCTTTCATCATAATAACTAGGAATTAATAAAATTTAAATTTATCTGCTAAAAGTACAGTTTAAATTTTCTGCCATTGCAAATTTCAAGCACATCCATCACATTACATAAAATCTTTCCTATTTTAATTTTTGCATTTTTTATTGTAAATTTTTTCTCAATGTTGTATTATATTGTATTAAACATTAAAATTGTTTTTGATAAAAACTTTGTTGTTTTCATTTTATTCTGTGTGTAGATCATGAGCAAAATGTATTTCTTATAATTGTACGCAGTTAAGAGAAGTTTGAAAAAAATATTGATATAGACTTGAATTAGTCTCTATCAAAGCACTAAAATTTAATCTCACCTGAAATATCAGATACTTTTATAGTAGCAGCCTTGGGAAACTTATTATGAAGTAATTTTGTTAAAACCTGTTCTCCATTTGTAGAAAATGTTTTCTGTGATAACTTAAAAACCTAAATTAATATATAAAAATTAATCATATAGTATTTTAAGTTTAAAATGAGTTGTAAATGATTTTTAAAGTTAGATAACTTATAAATTATCATTAATTTAAATATTGTCTTAATTATGTTCTGAAATGATAAATTTTAGAAAATAAGCTTTAATGAATTAAAACTTTTACATGCAAAATTGTTTATATTGTGGTCATAAAACACTAAAGTTAATCTCCACAATATATATTTAATAAATACACATGTGAAAACTTTAATAAAAAAATTTTTAATTTGTAAAATAGTTTTTAAATACTTTTTAGAACTATATTAGTTTCAATAAATTTTCAATTATTCATTTCTTAATTTTTGTTTCAAAACTCACAAATTAACTTTTTGCCTGTTTTACATTGTTGATATAGATGTTAACATTGTTCATGTTATAAGTAGAGTGTCCCACAAGTCTAATAGGAGTTTTGTTGATGTTTATACATTCTTTTACAGATGATACATTATACTGAGTAAGAAGGAAGAAATTAAAGATATTTTGGTGACAAGGAGCCTCAGTCAGTGTGTAGTTGCCAAGACTTAAAAGGATACGTGTAGTTTTATATTTTCTTGCTGGATATTGGTTCTATGTGAAGTGCTTATTTACGTATACCCAATTTTTGAGTAGTTGAATGGATACATGTAGACCAGGGGTGTCCAACCTGCAGCCCGCAGGCGGCCCAATAAACATGTAAACAAAACTGACAAATTTTTTTTATTTATTTCAACGGCATAAACTCAAAAAAAAAAAAAAAAAAAGTGTTTCACAAAGCTGTAAACCTTTATACATATTTTATTTATGAGTGGAAAGGAAATATTTTCAAATACTTGGAAATGTGTGAATGAGGAAGACGTACTAAATAAAGCTGGAGTTGTGACTCAAAGGAGTATAGAGTCAAATACGGGGAAAGGAGAGAAAGGCCAAAAGATAAAAAGCAGTGAGAAAGGTTAAATAGGCCTTCTGTTATGCACATATTGGCCCTTAATTTTCCAACCTTCCTCACTTCTTTACCTTTCGTCCTTTCGGGTCTATAATCCCTTGAGTCCCAACTTCAGCTTTATTTAGTATTCCTTCCAACATTGCAAGATTTGGCTACTCTTTTATTAGTTTGGCGTAAAAAATATCATTTGGCGCATTGGCTACTTTTTTGGGCTATCTATTATTTATAAATATATTAGTTGAATAAAAATGCACTTTAAAATGGTGTTTTGTAATTTTTTTATTAATTAGAGACCCAAATAAAACAAATATTTGTGTTTGTCAAATAAATGTTTGTTTGTCTCCTTTATAATAAATGAATTTGTCTCTTTCTAAATAAAAATTGAAAGTGTCTGTAGAAGTAATTTTTTAAAATATCTTTTTTCGTAATAAAGTTTTAATAATTATTACTATAATCTTGACATGTTAATCCTTAAATATACTTGTAGTAAACTTTGTAAAATTATTAAAATTAAATATACTTCTATTTATAATAAAACTCCATGACTTCTTCCAATGTGGCCCAGAGAAACAAAAAGGTTGGACACCCCTGATGTAGACTGTTGTACACAATTGGTGGGAAGTCTGAATACAGCTTATTAAATTTTTTGGTAACTTCATGCTGATTGCAAGTCCAAACCATTAAAATAACTTGAATTTGTTCTTCCTTACTCAGAGCCATGCTTCACTTGTAAAATAATAAACAAACATCAACGTAACTTCTATGAAGCCAGATTTACGAAACACCCTATATAATAAACTATAATTTTACAAATAATTATTTATTGAGACATCAGAATGCCAAGCTGCAATTTTTAATCATATTTTTAATTTATTTAATTTAAAATATATGCTCTCCACCTCAAATAATTATCATCATCTTGCCCCTGCACATCATACTTTTCCTTTAACAACAGAGTCATACTGGATATCTATTAATTGCTTTCAGGGGAAAAGTTTTGAATTGAAATAACACGACTTCCAGTTTGCATCGGACATTTGTATATAGTTAATTAATCAGGATCTCCATCCCCTAAGGTTCCCACATCTGGTCTCAGATTTCATCTAACTAACTTGATTCTCAAGATTAAGAAGAGACATAAAGACAGACAACAGTGGGAATTTATAAGTCTACAATTTTTTCAAATTGCAACCCAATAAGTATAGCAAAATATGATAATGACCCAAAATGAAAAATTTATTATTTACCGTTAGTGCACTTTTATCGGAAATTTTAATTTATACTCAAATGACATCTCAAATTAAAATATTCCTTAATTTTTAATATTTTAAATAATTTTTAACTTTTACATAATAATTTAAACATTTATTACACTTACGACACTGCAATAAAAATACATTGTTATTAACCATTATATTCAAACAAATCTTTGAGAATTAATTTCACTTCTACTTGTCAAAAATATTTCAATTATTATAAAATCAATTCATAAATACATTAATAAATTGATTCAATACAAAATTCATACACAAACTTATAAAATCACCATTCTTCTCATAAGAATAAAACTGTACTTTCTGGGTTTATATTACATTTCAGCATCATTTACAATCCAACCGGAGACACATTTCAGAATTAGTGAAAACGGGACCTAAAACCGATCGAACTTTGGTTATTTTTTAAAATTTATTTATCGACCTATAAATTTTTGATATTTATTAACGTAACTGCCCTATTCAAAGATTTATTCTACGATCAAATATTCAAAACAAGCAAAATCGGGGTCGTCCGGTCACCTACTTACGGGTAAATGTTTAATACATGCACAGCATATCGAGTAGAAGTAACTTTTTGGTCGGCACTTCTCAAAGTGTGCGATATTGTCTCTCAGAGGTTCATTTGAATTATCCAAGGGGATATTAGGCACGATAGGAGGGTCCCATTGTACGCAGAACAGGAGGCGTTACTACTAACAGTCACAACCGAGGGAGGCCAGAAATCCAAAAAAGTTTGAGAAGCATTCATTGATATGTTTACTTACATATGGATAAAATTGCAGTTCTGAATGAGGGGTTTTGCTGAACTTCAATTTTACTCGTATGTAAATTTTGAATCCAAAATTCCAATAATTATTATCAAATAATTCCAAAATTCTTGCGCGACCTTTATCCCGCGAAAGGTAACGCGCAGACCATATGTTCCTTTGACGTTTCTACACCTACCAGGCATGATTTACAGCTCTGATAAGGTCCCACCCACTCATTCGGAGGTTCATTCGTACCTAAATACGTATAAAGGACCTAAAAGTACAGTTTTTAAAACACCTTTCTGTACTCCGAGTATTTCTCGACTTACCATCGCTTGTCTGAATTTACTTAAAAATCTAGCCATTTTGTTCGATTAATTATTTCGAGTCAAAGAAGTTTTATTCATACTTGGAAATAAAAATCATTCAAATTTTCCTTTAAAAAAAAAAAAAACTCGCTAGTCGCCCAACGAAGTCATTTTCATGTTCGGTAACCCACGTTTCGCCAAAGCAGACCAATTCCTTCGCGTCACGTGACCTTATCTAAAGAATTTCATTTGATAAAAATTTCAATATTTAATTTTATAAATAATAAATAAATAAATATTTAAAAATTATTTATGCGTATAAANTATTTATGTACAATTAACCCATAAAGTTTTTTTTTCATCAATTTTGAGGAAATATTTTTGAAAAATTGATTTTTTAAAAGTAAAAAAATAAAGTTTGGTTATTTTTTGAACAGATCTCCTATCAAATTACTTAAGAACATATTTAATGTCATTATTACAGTTTTATATTCTTACTGACAGACTAGTACAGTTTAGATGCCTTCAATGTTTCTAAATCACAATGGACTTCCAGAAACTTCAATTAAGCTTATACTCTGTTTTAAAGTGAAACAGAATACCTTGTAACTCCAGCAGTAAATTTAATAAATCAGAATATTTTTGATCTAATGTCATAGGCCTTCCTCAGTGAAGTACACAAATTTAAAATAAAGTGAACAAACATAAGCATATCAAATGCAACAGAATTAATTTAAAAATTAAAAAGTTCCCCAAAGAGAGTGCTCGTATAGAAAATTAAACTTAACAAATTAATTAAACAAACAAATAATATGAAAGTGCTAAAAATATAATATAAAGGTGCTCTGTTTATTCAGTTTATTCCCAGGTTAGATTTTATTTATTAAAGTATACTTGTGTTTATATTTGATATCACTGACATTTGATCCTAGCTATAGTTAAGTGTAAATAAAATAAGCTAAAAATCACATAGAACAAAGGGATAATCATAACTGCAATATAGATAATACAAGTGAATGTACACTACACATAATGCCATCTGTGGCCATTTAATAAGCAAGTCTGACAATCATAAGAGTTTTAAGTGTCTTCTGTCTAAGTTAAAAGGATTTTCAGATCAGCATCAGATATGACAATCCTTTTAACTTGTGAAAATTGGCAGTGAACCTATATATACATGTATTGATATGATATAAATGAAATTTTTAAGCTTATTTAATTTGTTTAATCACAGATTTTCTATAAAATTATTTTCCAAAATATAGTAAAATTTAAATATTGATTTCAAATTATTTTAAAACTATAAATTTTATTTTACCTGATTAACCATCATATGTTGTTGAACTCTGCTTTTACCTTGAAATTCTTTACTTTCGATACTTATTTCAAACATGGAACCACATCCACCTATCAATTGTATATTTAAAATGAAAAGCTTTTATAAAACTTATACTCTTATAGATTTAATATTAAACCATTTCAATTTTTATTAGATATATATAAATCATTATTTAAACTATTTTTGCCTTGTAGACATTAAGAGGGTGTTTTTCATATGTCCATCATGGGGTTGGTCAAATTTGCAATGTGGCAGCTTGATAGTAAGGCAAGCCTGGCATATCCAGACCAGCTCATTCATGCAAAAAATCTGATCTATATCCTACAAAATAGCATGCCTTAACTGATTTAGCAATTTAAATGTCAATAATAAATTAGTCTGTTTTTTTTACATAAAAGCTAATTTGGACTAGCTTTCTTTAAAAATCCATATATTTTCTATTTTATGATTGTCATCACTAATATTCTATCAAGTATACATTTAAAAATTGTGGGACTTAGTATAAATATCATATCTTGTTAAAAAAAGTTATTAACAAATTAAAATGTGTGCATCGTTGATCCATCTTTTAAAACACGTTCATGCTTCAGTTGCATGTGCCACAGGTTGTACACCTACTTTAATTAAACATTACATATTAAAGTGTTGGTGAAATAAAACACAAATTCTTCTTTTTCTCAAGAACTTCCTAATGTAGGATACATCATTTTTTCCATCAAGTCACTCAATTACAAAAATTTCTTTATAAATGTAGACTAGATTCTCAGAAAAATGATTACAAATTTAGTAAATTTGCAAAAATTTCATTTACAAGAAGTTTTGTTTCTGATATTAAAATTATTTTTAATATATTTAAATAAAATGCAATTTTTAACACTATATTCAAATTTATATAAAATATTTTGTATTGCAAATTCATTTTTATCATGATAATTTATCACGTATTTATACAGTGCCAGCCTGAGGCAAGTTTCAGGATGGAGCGAGATCCTATTATGGCGCCCAGGGGTGGAACCCCAACCACACACTCGACTCAAGCGCGTCTCAACAGATAAGACCATTCACATACTGGCCCACACTTACAATTAAAATATCGAAAAGTGAAAAAAATAGTTATTCCTTTAATTTTCTTTACCACTGGGGCACCCCTTAGGACTTAGCGCCTGGAGTGGCTGCTCCATTCATCCTATGGTAGGGCTGGCTCTGTATTTATACTATAATTTGAGTAGCCAAGACTAAAACTAATTAATTAAACAAACATTACATAGCCTAAGATGTGATTATCAGTAATTAAGCTTTTTAGTACAAAAATGACTTTCACATTAGAACTAAATTATCCAATCTCATTACACACTGATAAATATAAATAAAATAATCCTCAAACCTTTTAACCAGTGCACTTCTAAAAATAGAAGCACTCTGGTTAAAAGGTTTGAGGAGTATTTTAACTAAATTATCATTAGTTTCCATAGGATATATTTAAAAATTGTTGTTTCAATATCATGTACATAAATATTATGAATATCCTATATATTTAATATAAAGTGCTTAATATAAACCATTTGTTGAATATTAAAAAATGTAATCCATACTTTACATTAGAGCAATGGTTTCTGCATGTGCTACAAACAATATAAATTTCTAATATTGATTAAAAATACCGTATTTACTCGCATATAAGATGGCCTTGCATATAGGATGAGGTGTGACTTTAAAGATCAAAATTAAAAAAATTACATTTATTAATACAGTTCTAATTTTATTTTGTTTAATCACAAATTAAATTTTATCAAATGTACATAAATGCACATACTGTTCCGCAAAAATTACTGGCATTTTAAATTTTAAAGAAAAATTTGGTAAAATCGACAACATAATTTGTTCATGTAAAGTTGGACAATTCTTAACAGTCGAATCCACTATCCATCAATTACACTTATGAGTTTCTCCAAATTCTGATTTCCAAATAATCATTTGTTTTCACGTGGGAATGGATTAAAACTTTTATTGTGCTCCTGTGTGATTTCGGAATTTCAATTTGGAATTTAATTCAACAGCTTTGCTTTTCCTATTGCTTTACTCCTGACAATACGCAAGAATGATTCAAACAATCCAGATAAAATACTTATGTTTTTAAATACAAGAGGATTAGCATCCAGGAAAAAATGCAAATACACGGTTCACAAAAATTATTTGAAAAAATGCAAAGAATCTTTCGCCCACATTTATAGGACGACCTAGGAATTTGAAGCTGTGATAAATGAATAAAAACCTTGTCTTATATGCAAGTAAATAAGGTAAATCAAAATTCATTATGCTATATAGAGAAATATTTAGTGTAGAATCTAAAAGTTTTGCTTTGTTTTGTTTTTTTTTTAAAATATAAATAATTGTGTTCTGTACATAATGTCTAATCACATAGTCTTGTATAAGTGATTCAAATAAATTTCACTGCAAATATATTTAATCGAACAATTTTGAACTTTTAAAGACCCAAAAATGTTCATGACATGTATATTAAACATTATTCCAATAAAGTTGGTTTTTTATAACTATCAATTTATTTCAGCAAAATGTTTATACCAATATAATTATGTTATGTTTATTCTTTCATCATAATAACTAGGAATTAATAAAATTTAAATTTATCTGCTAAAAGTACAGTTTAAATTTTCTGCCATTGCAAATTTCAAGCACATCCATCACATTACATAAAATCTTTCCTATTTTAATTTTTGCATTTTTTATTGTAAATTTTTTCTCAATGTTGTATTATATTGTATTAAACATTAAAATTGTTTTTGATAAAAACTTTGTTGTTTTCATTTTATTCTGTGTGTAGATCATGAGCAAAATGTATTTCTTATAATTGTACGCAGTTAAGAGAAGTTTGAAAAAAATATTGATATAGACTTGAATTAGTCTCTATCAAAGCACTAAAATTTAATCTCACCTGAAATATCAGATACTTTTATAGTAGCAGCCTTGGGAAACTTATTATGAAGTAATTTTGTTAAAACCTGTTCTCCATTTGTAGAAAATGTTTTCTGTGATAACTTAAAAACCTAAATTAATATATAAAAATTAATCATATAGTATTTTAAGTTTAAAATGAGTTGTAAATGATTTTTAAAGTTAGATAACTTATAAATTATCATTAATTTAAATATTGTCTTAATTATGTTCTGAAATGATAAATTTTAGAAAATAAGCTTTAATGAATTAAAACTTTTACATGCAAAATTGTTTATATTGTGGTCATAAAACACTAAAGTTAATCTCCACAATATATATTTAATAAATACACATGTGAAAACTTTAATAAAAAAATTTTTAATTTGTAAAATAGTTTTTAAATACTTTTTAGAACTATATTAGTTTCAATAAATTTTCAATTATTCATTTCTTAATTTTTGTTTCAAAACTCACAAATTAACTTTTTGCCTTTTTTACATTGTTGATATAGATGTTAACATTGTTCATGTTATAAGTAGAGTGTCCCACAAGTCTAATAGGAGTTTTGTTGATGTTTATACATTCTTTTACAGATGATACATTATACTGAGTAAGAAGGAAGAAATTAAAGATATTTTGGTGACAAGGAGCCTCAGTCAGTGTGTAGTTGCCAAGACTTAAAAGGATACATGTAGTTTTATATTTTCTTGCTGGATATTGGTTCTATGTGAAGTGCTTATTTACGTATACCCAATTTTTGAGTAGTTGAATGGATACATGTAGACCAGGGGTGTCCAACCTGCAGCCCGCAGGCGGCCCAATAAACATGTAAACAAAACTGACAAATTTTTTTTATTTATTTCAACGGCATAAACTCAAAAAAAAAAAAAAAAAAATCACAAAAATACACATCAAAATCTGTATTTTTAAAAATTTTACTACATACGAGGAGCATTCAAAAAGTCCATGTAGTGCTTCATGTTTCAACATACATTCCAATTAAGTTAAAACCCTTTTCTGTATGGCATCACTGCCCTTCTAGTAAAAACCGATGCATTGGTTCTAGCCATCCCTGACTGTCAATTTACACGATACATTGGTTTTGCAAACATTTCACATAATCTGGAATCAAGTACTAGCATTCATATGGAAAATGCAAAACCCTGGAACCTATCCTCCTATTATCCATATAAATGTTAGTTTCGGGTTACGGTAAGTTTTACTCACCCTGTAGTTAAAC
>NW_019385077.1:362926-372003 GCF_000671375.1 Centruroides sculpturatus
CATATACTCTGATCATTATTTATGCGTATAAAAATTTATTAAAATAAGTAATTTGCTTTTATAAATGGAGGAAAAAAAATAATATAATGGTAACGATAATTTCTAAAAATGTCTTCGTCGCCATTAATTTAATTTAATAAAGACGTGAATTGTTCTTAAAATCATTTTTTTTTTAATCTTTAATACAGTTTTACAAGACGTAATTTCGAAACTGGTAAATAACATTCCGGTTAAACAATACGTTAATTAAGAAACACGACCGAACGCGATAAAAAAGAAATTTGGTATTTATGTTATGTGTCTTGCGTCAATTAATTGCAATATGAAACATCCACGATATGAATTATAATTTTTAAAAAAAGTAATGATAATCAAATAGAAATGAATCGTCAATGGTTAACGATTGTTTGCCGTAGTTGAGTCATCGAATTTTTTTCAATTTACGTAAGATCAAAATAGCGACCTTGCGTAATTAAAACGTATTAGTTTTTTTTCAACTTGAATCGCATATAATATCATATACAATAAGCAGCGTATTTTACAATTCAAGTTTAATGTAGTTAAACATGAAATAAATATCTATATTTAAATACAGTAGAGCCTCGATTATCCGACCTCTCGGTTAACCGACCGTCCTAGTCGGCAAATTTCAAACGTCCGCTAGTGATGTGGCGCTACAATATTTGGCTATGTCTTGGCTACTTTAATATTATTTTACGTGTTTTAGCTGGCAACACTCATTAGACCATGAAAGGGACCTAGTATTTAAACGAGGCTTAATTTTCTAATTTTTAACGATACAATAGCGACGATTATTATTTTAAAAGATTTTTGTTAAGCTTAACATGGATAAAAATTCAACGCGAAGTAGGTTAATAGCGATATACTAATATATCAATATACTAATTACATGGGATATAATAATATACTACAGTAATAATGGATTTTTTCATACTTTTCGGTTATCCGAGTTTTCAATTATCCGACCAACCCCAGTCCCCAATTGAGTCGGATAATCGTGGCTCTACTGTAATACAGTAGTGTCAGGCCGGATGACCGAGCGGTCAAAGTAGTAACTTATCTCTATCGGGTTCTCGGGTCGAATCCAAACGTGGTCGATAAATCCCCAGGAATTTTTCGGGGGGATGGTCCGTCCGGATATGTCGGGCCCCGTCCCTTTCCACACGGCTGCCCCATTGTAGGCGTTGGCCGAATCCATAATGCTCTTGCTAAAAGAGGCCCTCTTAGTGCCTGCAGATTTTGTGGTTCTAAAATTAAATTTGTCAGTTAATACATCTAGTTTTTTTAATTCTTTGTTGTTGGTATCTTATATTGTATGATTAATTTTGCTAAGTTGTATTAATAAATAGAGTGATTTGTTGTTGTATGTACTGTAGTTAAATTTTTTTAATCAAAAATCCAGTAATCCGACACTCGCCGGTCTGTTTAATGTCGGATTATAGAAATTCTACTATATTTCATTACGTGACAATTTATCCCTGCAAGTGTATTAGAGCCTATATGCGATAATATAGGCCTACTAATCGTGTAAGTTACACTCCAATTTGTACAGTACTACTTAAATAATGATTATGTACAGATACCGTTTCTAAACAGAAACAATATTTGTACATAATGAGTAACTGGGAATCCTAATTGTTCAGGATTTGGATTTGACAATTTGATTGTTTAGATGGCGAAAGCATTAATTAATCTGTTCTTCGGTACTCAGTCATTCCTATTGTAGGCCTATCTAAATTAGTACACAATGTACATAAAAAAAAGACACGGTCTTCTTTATCGCCTGAAGAAAAAAACATGATAGGTACAGTCAGAGCAATATGGCGGGTAATTCAAACTCTCCCATAAAAATGCCTAAACTACTCGACTTTGATATGGGCGATTGGGGCCTTTTTTGGATATTTGAAGAAACACATCTGGAAGAGATTTTCATCAGATGATATTGCTAGTGTGTTGGGACTGGAACGGATCGAATGACGGATCCCATGGAGATGCCATCTTTATGACGCTAATATTTTATTTAGACCAATGAGCCTAGACATAATATCAATGTATCCTTCAATCAATAAAGAAATGATAGTGCAAAATTTACGTGAGTACAAAGTTCCTAATTATTTAATAGACCTAATTGAGTTTACGTTAGATAAAAATTATTTTACAGCTAATGAAAAATATTATCGTCAAAAAGATGGCATCTCCGTGGGATCCGTTTTGGTCCAAAACTAGCGGAAATATTTATGATAGTGCTAGGATGTAGGCTCTTTTGTAAGTTTTTAAACTCAAAACAAATTTTTTTATTATTCATCATTATTTTCCTTCTTCCTCCAGTTTCGTTTTTTTTTATGTCGAAACTAGACCTTTTGACCCATCAATATTCTGCGTCACTTCGGAAAGTGACCTTTTAAGTTATCAAAGACGTCCAGGAAGACAGAAAAGTTATCCCCTCGCGACGGGATTATTCATTTTCACCTTCGTTTCGATGTACAAATAACTATCCAATTAATAAGAACCTCAACTTGTTACGCGATAGAGGGTAACAAAAGGGTCACCGACAAGGTTAAACCAAGTAAACAATCATCACTCAGGTTGCACCATATACTCTGATCTTAGTCACCTTTGGCAATTAATTTAGCGAGTTTGACAGCTGTTGTCAAATTTATTATGGGAAAGTGTCACAATAACGGATAGAAAAAGGTAATAAATCTAAAGAACGATTCGACTAAGTAATACAGTCGACCCCCCATAACACTGTTGATTATTCCATTTTATATGAATTCCATGTTGTACGAGTCAGATTTTACAAATACGTGTATCGGGCTGTGGACGGCTCACGTATTTGTAAAATCTAAGCGACTCGTACAACATGGAATTCATATAAAACGGAATTATCAACAGTGTTATAGAGGGGTCGACTATAACACTGGGGAGTGCGTGGGTAAGTCGACAGGTTTTCTCGGATAGACAGGAGACAGGTTTAACAAATAACTAAAGTTAATTTACAGGATTATACATAAGAAAGTTACAGATTTAATGCTTAAATGTGGATAACACAAATATATCTATAATCGCTCTAACTATTCACTAATGCCGCGTGAGAGAGTTTACAAAGACTCTAGAGTGAGAGAGTTATATTTTCGGTCAGGTATACGTTATGTTGGAGGACGGTATGCGACGATCATTCTGGACTATGGAAGCTGGCTGTCAATGACTTATCTTTCTTCCTTCCTACCTCGTAGATGTGTAAAATTCGACATCCGATCTATTTCTGTTATAACTTGCGATAAATTATTTTTTTCATCCTCTAATGTAAAAATATGTTAAACTCAAAAATTTACGCCCTCAAAACCCTCGGGCTCACACAATGTACACGCAGAGTCCCGAAATTTTACATTAGACAGACAAAACGGAAGTTGAAAATCAGACTTGCAGAACATCTTACGTTTAAAGATCAATACTTCTCCGGTATTTTTACATTGTAATAGTAATAATTGTTAAATTAATGTTAATGAAGTAAAAATAATGCATATAAAAATAAATACTGTAAAAAGAAAAGTTAAAGAACATTTTGCAATCGTTACGCAAGATAATTCTGTTAATTTAAATAATGGTGTAGTGCTGGGTAAATCTTGTCGAATATAAAAACTGTAACCACGATGTAAGAGATTGTAATGGATAGTGCTTAGTAATGGATTTATCTTAAAAAAAACAATAAAACTAAAAATTTAAAATTATTGGTTTCGTTTTTTCCCTTCGTTTTTATAAAGTATATACGAACTTTCTATGCAAACCACAAGTCAGTTTATTTCAATTTAAAAATTTTCCGCTGAAAGGAGTTAGATAGATGACCGGCATAACTTTATTGCGAAGAAGAAAAGTATGATGTACAGGTGCAAATGATTGTTAATTTGAGACCGAGAGCATATAGTGTATTTTAAATTAACATAGAAGAAACTACGTGTTCGGTCCTAAGGTCAGAGTTCACTTCTTAGAATGACTGTGGGTGGTACTCTTCCCTACCTGACTTCGGTGGGGTGAGGTGGCTGTTTTGCCTGTTTATAGAAGAGGGTCGCCATTTTGGATTTTATTTTGACTCGGTTCTCGATCCCCTGACTATCTACGAGTCTGGATTTTTTATGCGCAAATGATTTGGGCATCTAATACTCTGTGCCAAATATCAACTCTCGACATGTACTCCTTCATACCTCTATGCTAGTAAGAACACCAGGCAGTACGATTTTATAAACAAGACATAGTCTTGTCAATTAACATTTTAAAAGTCGTTCAATATTTTTCTTCTTTTATTAAAGAGAATCAAAGAACATGTTTCTCCCATGCCAATCTCGTTCAACTCTCCATCGTTAGACTTTATGAGTTGATATAACGAAATGAATTCAGTTTCATAAGTGTCTGAAAGTGTCATTGCAGAGATGAATGATTTCTTCTCTAAAGAGATTTAACTGAAAGCTTTACCAACAAATAGAAGTAAAACTATATTACATATAATATAGGCACCGGTGCATAACTAAAAGAGTAAAGAGAAAACAGTGGTATAATTAAGATTCTGCTCTGGAGGGTGATCTGGGAAGATGTATTTAATATTTATCACCCGGATTGCTGTCAAGTATTGTATTAGTCTAACTCGATGCCGATAAATGAGTCGTCCTTTAGATACCCTCCAGATAAATGTTCTGGAATGTTCCCGATATATCTAGAAGGAAACTTCGAAAACAAATTCGATATCCGAACTATAAACTTTTTTTCTAGAACAGTGGTTTCCAAAGTGGCGCTTACCAACATCTGCGGGAGGTAAGAGAAACTATTTGGGCGAAAAGAAGTAAGTAGACGGCAGGGGTACTAAACGGTGACCATAGACGAGAGTTGGAGTCACTGACATTTTCCTTTCTTCCATTAAAACGGGCAAGAAGAAACATTGCGTTTAATATTTTCCAGATGTGGAAGACAATGTATGTACATTAGGGGCAAAGTATGAGGTTCATACACATGTTCCTAATAACGTTTCTGGCCCACCAGTGACCGAGCGTTTCCGTTCCCTGAACACTGGGAGTTCGCTCGTGGGTTCGCGCTGTACTCGGACGGGCTGGCCACGTGGAGTTTTTCGGGTTTTCTCTACGTCTGTAACGCCTAAATAGGGACCAGTTTCCCTTAAAAAAAATTCCCGGAAGGCATCCCCCTTAGGCAGATCGCCCAAGTGTTGCGTTGCCATAACTTAACAAACAAACAATAATATTTCCAAGCCTTTCTCACACAAGAAAAAAATGGGTTAGGGAGCGTTGGAGTACGATTGGGGGACATTGGGCATAAGTATATGGAGCCAAGGTGGTGGTGGGAATCACTGTTTTAGAACAACCACAATCACGTAATGATAACCGAGCCCCCCTTTCTTTTCTATTATAACTAAGCATGCCCGTGTGGGCAGACCTACTTATAAATTTTAGGCTGAATGCGAGCGCTTAGCATTTGCTGTATTTGTGTGAGACCCGTAACTTTTTCTAGCTTATTTTCAGCATCCATGTTACAGTGTTACTCGACTGTGAAATAAGTCACGTCGTTTTTACCTCTTGCATTTCTTGCTCTCAACTCGTTCTCTCCTGTTCGATTGTCTACAGTCATATTTTGCCTTCTTTGTCGGGAGTAGAAAGCATCGAATGTAGCATTGTAGGCTTTTTGCGGCATTAGAATACAGTATGTACGCTGTTGTTGATAGGGTAACTCACGCAGAAAGATGTATAAAGAATTTAAAATTTGTTTGAAGCTCTGTAAACCTAAAGAAAAAAGAAGATCAGAAAACAAACAGGTAATAGTAACAGATAAATGTTTTAACAATTCAGCCTAAATTTTAATTTAGAAAGTTTCTAGGGATGTTTAAATATGTTACGAAACGAAATATGAATCAGAAAAGTTTTAATTTGTCTTATCAAGTTTTATTTAACCGTAGCACAGACATTAAAGTTGTCGCAAAGAGAGCCTCGCTCAATAAGAAATGAAACAATTCAGTGATAAAATGTAATTTTAGATTTATTGTTTAAGACGTGAATTTTTTTAGTTTAAATTTTATTCCCTTCTGGGAAGATTCAACGCTCACACACCTTCATAAGTACTGTGAAGACCACCATTTCCCCCCCCCCACCAAATTGTTGTTACTATATATATATGTGTGTGTGTATGTATTTGAGAATTTGTTATTTACGTATTTACATTATCTGTAATAATCTTAGTTTAGTCACTTTAATTAATTAGTTAGAGATTTTATTGTATTTAAACATTGTATTTATTTTATATCCTTTTTCTTTTGAACCCACATCTTGAAGATACCGAGATTGTTTATACATGGATCAAAGTGTAAGAGAAATTTGTCTATTTTTCCGATTCTAAGGACTTTCCTAATGATTTAGAGAAAAATTTAGAATATTAATTAACGGCAATAAATCTCACAACATGCGAGGAAAAGGATGAGAGAGTAATTTAATAATTAAATAAATTTGTAAGAGAATAAAACTTAAAGAAAGTGGAAAAACACCACTTCATGCCTCCCCGCCCATCATAGCGGAGATCGAACATCGTTTCAAGGCACAACAGTAACCAAAACAATTGATGAATAATGATGGGATTTGTCAGTGAAAACAGTTTTGCTTCTGTAATGACTCGGCTCAAAAGTCAAACCAATACGATAGTAAGCCATATCATAACTCTCCTGCGCTGAAAAGCGTATAAAAGAGGCACAAATCTAGACACAGATAGAGCTCCTTGGCAGACAACGGTAGAAAATACAGTACAGTAATACCCCGACTTACGCGAATCCGGAGTTACGCGATTTTCAAATCTCATAGATTCGTCTTTTGTTTGAGCGCCACGCAACTTCTGATTACTCACTCCCCCCACACTATTGTTCAGCTTACACGTTCCTCACTCCCCCCACACTATTGTTCAGCTTACACGTTCCTCACTCCCCCCACACTATTGTTCAGCTTACATGTTCGGATGTGTCGCGCGGAATCCACACATAGCTACAATTTATTTTGTGTTATTTATTTCTGTGTTTGTTATATCTACGGAGACTCGAGAGACTCTACTATGTCATCCAAACGAAGTAGAACTAATTCTTCTGCATCAAACAAGAAAAGAAAAACTTTATCTTTGGAATGTAAAGTTAACATTGGGTATGTTCGTAAAGTCGAACGAGTTAAACGAGAATGACGTCATCGTTATTCCTATTTCGTTAGACTTTTCGAACGATTCGTTACTAACGCGTTTAACTCGTTTGACTTTACGAACGTACCCATTATTAAAGACTTCGATACAAAAGAAGTGTGATCTACCGGAATTGTCGGTCAGAACAATTATAAAAGGCAAAGAAAAAATTCTCGAAAAATGCTCAATCTTTAAATTCAAGCATCATTGTAAACGTCATAGTATTATCGCTGAGATGGAAACAATGTTAAAATTATGGCGTAACTAGCTGTTACCCGCGACTTCGTCAGCGGAGGTTTTGCAAGCAAACCCCATTTACATCCAATATTTCAATAACCATAGTAATTGTTATATAACACCTACCGCTGAAGAGAATTGCCGAAAATCAAACGAACTATTTTCAATTTGATCAATTTTCTGAAACGTTTACAATCGTTCTATAATCGAACCAATACGCAATAACAAATTCGAATTTAAAACGGTTCGAACATTTTTAAAATTGAAATATATAAAAATATTTAAACAATGTCTGAAATGTGATCAATTTAATACACCTAAGTACTCGATGAAGACTAAACGTAGTTGAAAACAAAAAATCGCATCTAAAATAGCGCAGTAGAAGCCGTTTTTCCGGTTAAGACTTAATGCTCCCCCTCACCCCCCCGCGTTGGAATTTCGAAAAATCCTTTCTTAGTGTGCGTTTCCATGACGTACCCTAACTGTGTACCAAATTTCACCTCTTTAGGTTAAGCGGTTTGCTCTGGGCGATGATGAATCAGTGAATGAATGAATGAATGAGTCAGTCAGGACAAGCAATTTTATATATTTAGATAATCAAGTAAATGTGAAAAATTGTAAAATAATATAGGCCTAAATTTGTTATACATATGTATTATCTAAGATTTTATTAAACATTTTTTTTTCTAAATTATTGTTTTCTTTAGTCTCCGGCCCCAATTAAAAATTATTTGTATGTATTTATATGCGAAATTATACCCCGACTTACGCGGATACCGCTCGGTCCCACCTATCGCGTAAGTTCGTGGTATTACTGTACCGGCCTCTACAGACTCTCAACGAACCATCCCATACAAGGAAGGTATCAAGGGCGGACATCAACAATAGACTTGAGTGGACCCATCCTGCCATAATCGCAAGGAAATTTCGTCTAGAAGCGAACGCCATTTACCGGCAGACATCAGTGAAGGACCAAGCAAAAGGGAAGAAAGAACTAGATCAGGAGACTGACTGGACTTACAAGAGAAGATGGCTCTCTTTTTCCTGGTATGTTGTAGTTCGGATACCCCCTGTTAGTCAGCCCCCTCATTTTATAAATATAAATAGGCAGATTTCTTGAATTGGATTTTAATAATTTTATCCAGAATTTAATTTTTGATAATAAACTCATGTTATTTGTATTTGACTTTGCATTCATCCTCCTGAGAGGCTCATTCCCGGACTTCAGAGTGACTCTTACCCTCGCGCCTTAACTATCGGGTTTTGACTAAATCGGCGGTGTGTCCGACAAAACACACCTGGTGGCAGGACCCTACCCAATCGAACGTAAACTAACTTTTGACGGTCCCTGGTCGTCACAGTACTGTACGTCACAGATTTAGAAATACAGTATAAACAAAATTTTAAATAAACTTTACTGATTTGTTTTAAAACTAACCGATTTCCATTTTTATATTAAAAATAAGAGAGAGAGAATGAAAATTAGAAACAAATTTTCGATTTTTAGCTTTTCAGAATGAATAGACACACGGAGGAAGCCATCTTTTTTCAATGGCTTCCTCCGTGTGTTTCTTAGATTTTAATGTTACATAAGAATAACAAATAATTAA
>NW_019385078.1:0-91163 GCF_000671375.1 Centruroides sculpturatus
CAATGAATTCCACATCACAAAATGTGAAAATGTATAATCAATGGATTGTGATACCAAACACATCAGTGGCGTGCCGTCCATGGAAGCTGTGGAAGCACAAAATCGCCACTTCCCTTGTGTTTTCTAAAATATAAATACATATTGTGCAATTATTTTTGTATTTTAATGTACTTTGAATTAATTAAACTTAACTTGAATTAACTTCGATAATGGGAAAATTAAAAATCTGTTGCATGAAATGAATAATTTGTAATAAATATTTTTTAGGATTTCGTAGATCGGGGAACAGGCCAAACAGCCCTGCTGCTCTTTGATACAGCTTACGTAAAGATGCGATCCTAATCAATGTTAACATGCTGAGTCGACAACCGGATAGCCGAAATGATAACAGCANATTTTAACATACTTTGAATTAATTAAAATTAATATTTTATTATAACTGCATTATTTATTTTATTACAAATTTCTATACATGTGAAAACAATGATAAAATTGCTATTGTATATTCGAATATAAATTCGTATATGCAATTCTTAATGGAAGTGCTGTATTGTCAAATACAAGATAGCTTCTACGGCGAAAATATTTAAATCATGTAAAGCAGCCAGATTACAGGCATTTGCACATGTGCTTACAAAGCACATGCCAACCTCATGCAGTTTAGCTCATGGATGCTACATACCAAAATATCATATAACACTTCCAATGATTCTATCCATAGCCAGCACTGCTTCCTTACATCAAATGTCACTGCACACCACTGAAACACATGTACATTCATTAACTTGCACACTGTAAGGAATAAAGTTATGTTTCATGCATACACATTACCTTTTTGTCTCTTTGTTAAGGCATGTTGGTTTGGGACTGATGGTATCTTTGCAGACTAATATTTTGAAAATGTGTGATATTATGACTCCTGTTGATTATATATTTTTGTAACATTTTGTGGTGGGAAATTCATTGGTGAAGTTTCTTACAACCATCTTGAATTACTCTGTATATTTTAATTAATATATATAGTAAAATCCCACTAACTCAGATCTTGGTCAGGAGCAGGAACAGGAGCCCTGATTAACTATATACAAATTTCTGATGCAAACCAGAAGTCAGACAATATTTCAATTCAAAAATTTTCCCTTGAAAAGTGTTAGATAGATGACTGGCACAACTCTATTGTTAAAGGAAAAGTATGATATACAGGGACAAGTCACTACTAATTTGAGGTGGAAAGCATACGTATTTTATATTTTAAATGAAATAAATTAAAAATATGATTAAAAATTGCAGTCTGGCATTGTGACAATGTCACAATAAATAATTGCTCATTTGTGTTTGCTTGCCATTTAACGCTTCTGTCAAATGTCATTTCCTAAATATTTCATTTGTTGCATGTTTTTAATTTTTGTATCCATTTAGGTGAATATGAACTGCCCTTTTTCTTGAATATCAACTTGCCCCATGCTCCTTTTCCTTGTGCACACAAGTGCCTCATACTTATTGTAGTTTATAATTATATTATGCTTGTAGCTCCAGTCTGAAATGACTTTGAGGGCCTCATTTGCTTCCTCTGCTAATTTATCACAGTTTGGTTGGCAATCATTAATAATACATCATCTGCAAATGCTTGTATTTTTTTATTTTCATTGCACTGAAAGGCCTTCAACATTCTGTTGAAAACAAGGTGTCACATGCTTGGCCCACTCCTAGAGCCCTCTGGGCATCCTCTTGTAATGTTTTTTTTTATCTGTATATTGTTAGTATAAAATCTAGCTGTCCTGTCTATCAGGTAACTTTTAATTATTGTTTGAAGGTTTCTTGGGTATCTGGTTTCGTTAAGACACTGAAAAACACTGCTACCTTGAGACAAAATGCCTTCTTGAGATCAACCAAAATAAGCATAGTGTGCTTTCCTTCTTCTTCAGCTCCATATATGAATTCTTTAACTCCAAGTGCTTATGTATTATTGACTTCCAAGATTGAAATTCTAGTTGATTTTTGTTCATTCTTTTTTCTTCATGGAGGTGCCAGTTGACTCTGTTTATTATGAGTCTGTCAAGGACTCTTCCCATAATGG
Source organism: Centruroides sculpturatus (assembly GCF_000671375.1). Lineage (NCBI taxonomy): Eukaryota > Metazoa > Arthropoda > Arachnida > Scorpiones > Buthidae > Centruroides > Centruroides sculpturatus. Next base: position 2,078 of record NW_019385078.1, read on the forward strand.
GGAGGATGCTAATTGGCCTAAAATCTTCTGGTCAGTATGTGTTATCCTTTTTGGGGATAAATTTGATGTTAGCCATCTTTCAATCTTTTAGGAAATATTTAAAGGGGAGACACTCAGAAAGAAGATGAACATATGCAATCGGCACCTCTTTAAATGTCTCTTTCAGCATTTCAGCTGTATTAATGTATCTGCTAAATGTCAGATTACTGAATTCCAACTAAATTGGTTTTAGTAGATAAGTTGTTGGCCTGCTTCTAGTCAATATATATTGAAATCATGTTAAATTTCATCACTAGGAATTCTTCCACCCCAGTGATTTTTTATTTGACAATAATCGGATTGCTTTAATTAGACAGTTGGATTCCCCCGGTCTGTGCCAGTTCTGAGTCGGCTGTTAGTTGCCTGCCTAAACGATCGCATCCGTCTTTTTCTACTTCAGAAAAGGTTAATGGAATGTCCTTTGATTGTGATGTGCATCTGTTTACTTCTTCCATAGTTTCTCTGTGAATTGTTGTATAGGTTGTATGGTGAGAAGTAGAATTCAATAACTTTTTTCATGTTATTAATTAATAATGTTCAGAACTGAATTACTGTTGTTCCAGTTAATTATGTTGGATATGTCTGTCTTTCTTTTCTGTCCAAAAGCCATATGGAAGAGGACGTCCAATAGGTCTTTTCTGTGTCTTTCCACTGATCTCTCCCCATTTCTTAGATTGAGTATGATTTATTTCTTTTTTATATGTTTTCAATGTTTTCTTGATGTTTTAAATGATAATACTCCTACATACTGTGAAAAGTACATGCTAACAATAAATATTTGTGAATCTTGTATGACCACTGTTGTAACATGTTCCTTTGAGAGATATGGAATTATGTGACATCAATGTTGTCATTTTGAATGATAAATCTGCTGTTTTGGTCAATTTTGTCCTTGTTTTGCTAGGATGCCATTTCCAAACCTGATGATTTTGTGGTCTATTCTATATAGTTCTTGTATTATAATTATATCGACATCTAAGTCATTTGCGGGTTTAATGAGGAGCGAGCATGCTGACTTGCTCCTCTGAGTATTATGTTGTAACAGTCTTAATTTTCTGTTTGCAAAGTTGATTGGGATCTGAGCTTGTCAATGGAGATTCACTATTATTAAAAGTCCTTGAATCGTTTATCTGTTCTTATGTATTTTGTTGCATCTCAAGTTGAAATTTGAGTGTCTGTCCATGCATACATCCTAGTGCATCCCAATCCTGGCATGTTCCCGTAAAATTTGTTGGTGGTATCTCAGCAGCATTCAAATTAGATACTGGAGCAGATGGTGACATTGTGCCATTGTCCTTAGTTCAATATCTTAAGATAAAAGTAATCCCCAGCATTTATGTCATATTTGTTCCTTCAACCACACACACACACCCCAGTGCTTGGCAAATGTGTTGATAATTTTGTTGTGAAAAGTTGTAGTGCCAAGATAAAGTTTATAGTAATGGAAGGGGAATATTCTCTGTTGCTAGGCAAAGATACCTGTGAAAAACTCAAACTTGTATGCCGAGTAGAAATAGTTGAACCTGATGTTATAGTGCCTGATAATATTTTTAGAAGTATTGAATATATATTACAGATTTTGTGTACATCATCTTCGAGGTGTACCTTGTATGAGATCCTTTGTTTACTTACTTCGAAAACCAGTTTTGGATTGTACCTTGTGGTAGTAGCTGTTGTCTGTACCTAGGTTTTTCTTATGTGAATAAAGCATTGATAGTTGTTACAGTTTGACTTAACTTTATATTACGTGTAACTAAATTACAAAATGTTACACTTATTATTTAGATTAGATCACTGAATGATTATGCATGCATTTAATCTAATTTTTGCTTGAATTTGGACAAATTACATAAAGTTCACTGTACATAAAGTAATTAAACAGACTTAACGGATGTAAAATACAAATATTTTTTATTTGTTTTATTCATTAACAAATTAAAACTGTTGTAATTAAATAAAGTTTTTTGAACTAAATAAAATTGCAAATTGAATTATATATTAAAAATGATATACACTGGTGCAAATTAAAAATGTAAAACATCAACACCCCTTTATTTTAAGTGAAGTGAAATTTGACCTGTGTAGAGACAGCTGCATACTGATAAAATGATTATATTTACATCATGAAAAAGTTAGCGTTATTAAAGATATATATTGAAATAAATAGTGAATGTGACCGTCTTTAGTAGTAATGCATGCACACTATAATGCAATTTGGTATTGTCAAAAAAATTATCTAATGTCTTAAAGAATGTCCTATATGTGTTCAAATAGAGAAATATCTGGGAAGCTGACTAGCAGTCCATTGTCTCAATTGCTTTAAGATCATTTTATGATTCTGCTAAGAGGTGTGAGTGGATTTTGTGTTGGTGAAATATGCCATTTTCAACAGTGAACATAAAGTGTATAAATACTGGATTTACCATATAATTCCACATATTTGCATTCATTGTGTCATTGAAAAAAATAGTTTTGACAGGATGGCATAATTTCAAACCATAACATAAGGCGTTACAGAAAAATGATATTCAACAATTAGTCAATTTGTTCATTTTCCCTTTTAATTCATATCATTTTTATTCAAATTGAGATTTATTGCTGAACAACACTAAATAGTATTTGTCCACTATACTGAAAACAAGCTCTACACCATTCAAGTCTTTATGAGTCAATTTTGAGTTAAGGGCAAACACCTAGGACTAGAATAAAGTTCAGTAGACAATAGTCTATTACTACTTGTTTGCTGCTTCTTCTGTTTTTGCTGCTATTGCAGTACTTTTGCATTCAAAGATATCCTAACAATCTACTGTTCTTCATGTGGTGCAGTTTTTCAATGTGTACCATATTCTTGTCTTTGTTGATTCATTGGTCACATACTGCTTGATAGTGGATAGTAACTGACCACCTGAATGCAGATTTAGCAATTTGACTTATTTACCATTCAGTTACAAACAACCCACAATCATAATCATCCTCTCAAATTTGGGATATTGCTGCAATGTTTAACTATTGCATCTCAAAGACATTATTGATGTAAAACAAAGACAACTAATTCAAAAAATAAAAAAAAATTCAAAATTTGAATTTTTTTTCATTTTTTGTGTAAACAAGCCATCTAAGAATTTATCAAAAGCAATATTGTTTCTCCAGTTTGAAAATATCTAGCATATTGAAACCTTAATCAAATTTTCTTCTCATTGTGGTGATTAAGTTAGGTAAGTTTGAATAAATTTGCATAAATGCTTTTAGGTGTTCCATTTTTAATCTGTGCCAGTGTTTATTAAATATATTAAATATATTTTTAAAATAGTTTTTTCTTTTAAAGATAACAAAATGTATGTCATTAGCTTGGGGAATAGAGGCATCTGGAATTGAAGGGTAAGTGAAGTAAAAAAGACCATTTAAACATCTACATATATATGTATGTATATAAATGATTAGCTAATAAAGTACAGAAATCACTTCATTCAGAAGTATCTTTTTTAAAAAATAATCAATTATAATTTTGTAATTATAAAGTCACAAAATAAATACAATATATTAATAAATGCAATTATTTGAGTTTAGAAGTTAAAAATCCATTTACAATTAATTTTTTTACAGAACAGAATTTACTCTTGATGAAAGTGGTGATGTCACATGGAATATACCCGAAAATACAGAACCAATGCCATTTTTTAATTGTGAGACATATGAAGTAAGTTGTTTAAGTTATTTAGAAAAATTGTTTTTCAAATAATAAAGTTTGAGATATTATTAGTGCTGTGCTAATAAACTGATATATATTTACAATTTTGATATTGATATTTTAGATTCAGAATATCAGTATTGTAAACATTTATTAGTTGTTTGATATATTAGTTATTTGTACAGCATTTGACAAAGAAAACTTTCTACATGCTTTGATATTTTTAGTATTACATTCTATCTTGTGAATAATTTCTACCGTGTTTCCCCGAAAATAAGACAGTGTCTTATATTAATTTTTGCTCTAAAAAATGCACTAGGTCTTATTTTCAGGGGGATGTCTTATATTTCCATGAAGACGAATTCACATTTATTGTTGAACAATACGCTAAACAGGTTCGAGAGAACACCTTGCGACACATTCAACTTAACCTTTTTATAGTGTCCACATCGAGCTCAATGACCAATTAGTGCTTACTGAACCGTAGCACTATGCAAATGTGATGTGGCGTGATTCCCAGCCGACCAATTAGCGATCACCAGCGATAACATTATGCAAATCTGTGATTCCCAAGCCATAGTCTTATGCAAATCATGCCGTGTGGCGTAATTGTCTGCTGACCAATCAGTGGCTGTACTTTCAACCATCTGTCGATGACCGTTACGACTAAAAAAAAACTTCGCTAGGTCTTACTTTCAGGGGGAGGTCTTATATTTCGCAATTCAGCAAAATCTGTGCTAGGTATTATTTTCTGCGGATGTCTTATTTTCGGGGAAACACGGTAGTTCTTCATAGACATATTTCTCATGAAAGAATTCATTCCTAAGAACATTATACAATAATTTTACAATCATAGTGATGATTGGGTAAATTGGCAAAGCAGGGCCAGCTGCTAGTCAACAAAGAGAGGGATGATTTCCAAAAAGGAAAGTTAAGTGATAAATAAGCCTGTAATCCATGCCGGTCATAAAATTAATTAAGCTATTTCAAGGTAGAATGGAAAGATACTGGTTAGAACTATAGGTAGAGTTACACAACACATCAAACAACCAGCAAAATCAAAAATCAAAAGCAAATGAAAATGTTTGTTTATGTAAAGTAAACAAACATTTTCATTTATATACAATGGACATTGTCAGGTTTGATTAAAAGAATATAGTATTAGAACATTAATGTGGAAGCTGGAAAAGAATGCTTTTAATTTAAAAAATAAATATGAATAACATATATGCATGACTATTAGTGTGTTAATCTGCCACTGGTTGTGAATCTTGAATAATGCCCTCCATGCAGACAGAGTCCTTTTCTTTATAATTGAATGCTGTTTCTTTTTGGATGGCTTTATAAATCTCAAGGTTTTCTAGATATCTTAGCTCATGCGTGGGTGCCTAGCATGGTATAGGAGATGCATATTCTTCAAGTCCACTTGTATATCTCTGTCCAAGGTGTAGGTGGCAAGGGCAGTGCAGGAATGTTTCTTTCTAAGGTTGTAATCATGTTCTTTAATCCTTGCCTTTAGGTACCTAGCTGTAGTACCTACATGTTCAAAAGAGCAGTGCTTGTCTATGGTCTTGCACAGATATGCTGTATACACTTGGTAGGAGGCTTTTTTCAGTTTGGTTCTTCTCATTTCTAAGCATCAAGATCATGGGAGTTTTTTTTATAGGCAATCCTGACTAAGTGAAGGCCAGCAGTTTCCAACGTTTTTTTGACTTGTGTATCCCTTGGCAGCCCATTTTCCTAAGTTTTATTTCACATGTTCTTCAAACAGTTGTGCTTTAGTCAATTATACAGCACTGCACAATTATATATATTTTTATTTAAAAATTAAGCATTCAGTGTCATGATGTTGCTGAAGACCTCAACACAGAATCCAAATATTCTTACAGTGCATTTACTATTGTTAATTTTTTTCCACGTACTCTTAAACTACCAAGCGTGTACTCCCAGTTGAGAATTGCTGCTGTAGGCAAACATTACTAAAGACCTGTCATCAAAGTGTGATCACTCGACCACTATGTCGTGGTATGAAAGCAGTTGTTTAATTAGTTTAGGTTTGTAGCCATGCTGTTTAACTAATTCCATGATATATCTGAGCTCCTCCTCCCTATTTCTTTCAGTTTAGCAGTTGCATGAAGACTATCAACCAGGATCCTAAATGCTACCTTGTAGGTAAAGATGTCATGTGAGTGTGATTGGATGAAAATCAGGCTATATGAACCCTTACAGAACACTCATTAGTTGTCCTTGGTTTTACATGATCTTATATTCAGGAAATTCACTTGTGAGAAGCTCTCCTGCTCAACTTTCAAGGAAAGGTAATAGGGGTTACTATTAACTCTTTGTAGGAAGTTTGTAACATCAAGTTTTTGTCTCCATTTCATCCATTTGTATCTAGCATACAGTATAATTTCACTATTAAAGACAGATAGGACCACTTTTTTCAGCTTTTGGATTATCAATTCATAGAATGTTCCTGATAGTGGGCTACCCATGGGTATGCCCCTTCTCTGGATGTAGGTAAAAAAAGGAAGAGTGGCACATGAAGCATAAGAGCTTCAAGATAGGTTGGATATGCTGTGTAAAGCCTTTGATAGTAATGATAAGAAAGTCCCTTAGCTCACAAAAACAGGATTTGATATGGATAGAGGGGAAGATGGCACACACCACAAAGTAGAGATTGTCCATAGTTGTAAGACTTTTTAGCCTGTCTGATATATCTGTATCTTTTCCAGGAAGTTAGTCAGTTCATTGGTGCATTTTGTGTTGTAAATAAAATATAAACATCTACCAAAACCTGATGCTTATCAAATAGACACCCACAATTGCAATAAATAATCGGGCTATAATTTGGAAATATTAGTTATGAATTACAAATAAATTTGGCACTAGAGGAAAGTGTTAGGTGCCATCTTGTATTAAATTTAATAATTGTAATATTTAATTAACTAATTTAGAATAAACTGGAAGAAAAGAATTGACCCGAAGTGGGACTTGAACCCACAACGCCCGCTTACTGTGTGGACACATTGCCAGTTATGCTACCAGACCTTTGGTACAATCTTGTATTCCAGTGTATATAAGCCTAATTTATAAGCATTGGGTTTCGGTAGATGTTTATATTTGTATATCTATGCCTTTCCGGGATATGTGATGGCCGACTGAGTGCCTTGAGTGGATGTTTCTGGCCGAGGGCATGGGTGTGTCCCCAGTTGACACTGTATTAACTGTCGATGGTTATACATCAGGAAGATGAGAATATACACTGGAAGACAAGATTGGACTGAAGGTCTGGGTAGCGTAACTGGCAATGCATCCACACAGTAAGTAGGAGTTACGGGTTTGAGTCCCGCTTTGGACCGATTCTTTTCTTCCAGTTTATTCTAAATTAATTACCATATATCTGCACAGATAAGATGAGGTATAAATTTTCGTCAAAGTTTTATAGTTTTAGTATATATCTGTCCTATAAGACGACCCCTAAACTATCAATAGCTTATGAATTTAGTTTAGATCAGTGATCATTATCTGGATAATAATACTGTATAGCATATACGGAATTATGTCCTATTCATAATTTTTCGAATGAACAAATTTTATTTTCTTGCATCTGACAGTACTGCCTTGTGATTTATTGCAAACATTTGCACTGATTCGGCCATTTGGGTAATGACCTTGACTATTCACAAAAACGTTGTATGGGCTATTTAAATACATTGGTGAGTGATTTGTTTTATTTTATAATGGTTTTAATTTATATAAATTTCAATTTAATTTTTTTGTATCTGTCCTATAAGATGACCCTGGATTTTGGGGGCCTTTTTTTATGATTCAACTATCATCTTATCTGCGCAAATGTACAGTAATTAAATATTATAATTATTAAATTTAATATGAAATGGCACCTAATGCCTCCCTGTAGTGCCAAATTTATTTGTAATTCATAATTAATATTTCCAAAATATAGCCCTATTATTTACAGCAATTGGGTGTCTAGTTGTAAATAAAGTTGAGGATGCCTTTCCTGTATGACTCCCTAGTCATTAGGACAACATCCCAATCAAAAACTTCAGATTATGAGGCGTTAAATAGAATTAAAAGAAATATTTCAATTATATAAACGGCTTGCTGTATATTATATTACAATTGTAAATTCGTCTCTGTAATCCAAAAACACACTTTGGTAGTAATCATGTTCTTTAATCCTTGCCTTTAGGTACCTAGCTGTAGTGCCTACATGTTCAAAAGAGCAGTGCTTGTCTATGGTCTTGCACAGATATGCTGTATACACTTGGTAGGAGGCTTTTTTCAGTTTGGTTCTTCTCATTTCTAAGCATCAAGATCATGGGAGTTTTTTTTATAGGCAATCCTGACTAAGTGAAGGCCAGCAGTTTCCAACGTTTTTTTGACTTGTGTATCCCTTGGCAGCCCATTTTCCTAAGTTTTATTTCACATGTTCTTCAAACAGTTGTGCTTTAGTCAATTATACAGCACTGCACAATTATATATATTTTTATTTAAAAATTAAGCATTCAGTGTCATGATGTTGCTGAAGACCTCAACACAGAATCCAAATATTCTTACAGTGCATTTACTATTGTTAATTTTTTTCCACGTACTCTTAAACTACCAAGCGTGTACTCCCAGTTGAGAATTGCTGCTGTAGGCAAACATTACTAAAGACCTGTCATCAAAGTGTGATCACTCGACCACTATGTCGTGGTATGAAAGCAGTTGTTTAATTAGTTTAGGTTTGTAGCCATGCTGTTTAACTAATTCCATGATATATCTGAGCTCCTCCTCCCTATTTCTTTCAGTTTAGCAGTTGCATGAAGACTATCAACCAGGATCCTAAATGCTACCTTGTAGGTAAAGATGTCATGTGAGTGTGATTGGATGAAAATCAGGCTATATGAACCCTTACAGAACACTCATTAGTTGTCCTTGGTTTTACATGATCTTATATTCAGGAAATTCACTTGTGAGAAGCTCTCCTGCTCAACTTTCAAGGAAAGGTAATAGGGGTTACTATTAACTCTTTGTAGGAAGTTTGTAACATCAAGTTTTTGTCTCCATTTCATCCATTTGTATCTAGCATACAGTATAATTTCACTATTAAAGACAGATAGGACCACTTTTTTCAGCTTTTGGATTATCAATTCATAGAATGTTCCTGATAGTGGGCTACCCATGGGTATGCCCCTTCTCTGGATGTAGGTAAAAAAAGGAAGAGTGGCACATGAAGCATAAGAGCTTCAAGATAGGTTGGATATGCTGTGTAAAGCCTTTGATAGTAATGATAAGAAAGTCCCTTAGCTCACAAAAACAGGATTTGATATGGANCTGCGCTCTATGTAGCAACGTATGGACATGATGACAACACTGATCGCGATGGCGTACACGAAACTAACTTGTTCAATATATTATTAAAAAAGTTTTTAAACTTTGCATTGAATTTACAAAATAAAGGACAAAATGCCTATTTTATAAAATAAATAAAGTTAGAGGACAGAGCAGTGAAATAAAGGACTGTCCTCTTAAATAAAGGACGTATGGTCACTGTAATTATACCAGTATCAGGTTTACAATGAAAAAGTTCTTTTACAAAATAATTTTACAATGTTTAAACAAAATCTATATATTTGTAGTCCAATGAAAAATAAAAGATAATTTGCTAACCAGATATTGCTGTAAGATACGTCTACCAAAGTGTGTTTTTGGATTACAGAGACGAATTTACAATTGAAATATTTCAATCTTGCAAGCGCTTTCAACGTAAATATGTACGTTTTTGATTGAGTTAACTGTTGGCGTGACATCAGAGCCGAATATTTAATACACCTTTAAACAGGACAACATCCTTTGACTTATCAGCTATAGTCATTACAATGATATTCAGCCTCATTCATCTCTTGCTTGCATTAATGTTTTTCCATACTGATGGACAAGCAGGAAGTGTTGAGTTATCTTTTATGCCAAAGATCATTTTCCAATGGAAGTATTCTTTGTGTGTGCTGTCCAGACTTTCAATTAGTCTTTCAACATCAGGAATTATCCTTTGTGGGTCTTGATGTGGAGGAGGAGCAAAAGACAGACCAAGAACTATTGTATCAATGAATTCTGGAGGGGTCGAATTCCATTCCAAGATATTAGACCCTTACTAGTGCTTGGTCTACAACCACATGGCTGGAAACCCAACAATCATTCAATCTTCTTGTCATGCAACTTCCTAAGCCTTCTTTTAATAGATTCTTCCAATGGGACCATGTTAGCATTGACAGCTAATAGAATCTCTGGATTAAAGACATAAATTTGATTCTCCAAAGCAATTAAAACATTGATCAGAGAGTATTTACATCTTCTAATAAGCCTAATTGCTTTTCTGTTCCAGCTTTTACTTTAATGTTTTCATACTACATTCTTTTAATCATACTTGATAATGTCTATTGTATATGCTTGAAAATGTTTATTTAAGTGAAGGATTTTTGATTTTGCTGGTTGTTTGGTGTGTTGCATAATTCTGTTTAAGCTATTATTTTCTTTTTTCATTATTTTTATCAAATCTTTATTAATTTCACATCTATTATTGTGACAGTGAACTGAGATTGCATAATTTTCATTATTGTACTTTATGTCATTAATATGTTTTTAAAATAAACTTTAAATTTACATTTTGTTTCTCCCACATAGATATTGGATTGTGCACAACTACATTCAAATTTGTGTGCCAATGTAGTTGTGTGCAACCCAAGATTTATATGGGAGAAACAAAATATAAATTTAAAATTAATTTAAAAGAACATATTAATGTCATAATAATGGATGTGAAATTAATAAAGATTGGTAAAAATAATGAAAAATGAAAATAATATCTTAAAGAGAAAATGGTATGAGCATATAAAAATTATTAAATTACATCAAAATTTTAGAATGAATAAGAGCATGGGCTATTAACTTCCAGATTATGATATCTCTACATTAACCCCAGAGGATGCTAGAACACAACAGATGGATATTTGTGAGCATTGTTAATTCTTGCCTACGGCTAAGTATTTGATTAGCCCACTGAGGATTATTTATTGTTGTAATCCTCTAACTAAAATTCTATGTATATTTGGTAATTTTATGGTTTTACCTATTTATCAATGGTTTATGTCATGCTGTTTCTAAGGTAAGGCTTTTGTCTTGTTGGATAATCTTACAGTACTTATATATAAAAAAGGTTTTAGAAAATTAAATAGATAAATGTACAGTTTTCTAGGCAAAAGATTTTATGATGATTATGAGAAAAGTTAAGAATACATTCCTATGCAAATCTTATAGGTATTGTTTGAACGTATTAAACATTATCCATAAAATTAACATCAGTTACAATAGTATTTTAAGTTGTTATTTTAATAACAACACAAATATTATTTTTAATAATAACAACTTACTATACTATTTTGACTGATGTTAATTTTATGGATATTGTTGGTAAACTTGATGATTGGACTGATGAGGGATCATGTGTTCGAAATGCATTTCTGATATTAATAAAGCATATACATTTTTACCTGGTCTCTGATTCCTTTTCATCGACTACCCTGTCAGGTGTGATAAGTCGGTGAAATTAACTAAATTTGGACTTCTGCCTGAATAATTAAAATATTAAAATCTAATTTGAGACATTTGCCATAAACTTGGAATGTAGGACATACAGTTTTAAATTGAGTTTGTCCCAGTCATATTATGATGGTAATAATCAAAGGCAATTGCCAATACTACTATTTATTTTTTGTCAGCTAAAATCACACTTAATAAGTTAACAAAATACTTCAAAATGTATTACGTTTGTGCCATCACATTCTAAAAGTACAGCATTACAGTGATAAATAATGTACAAATGATATTTAAAAAAATTTTTATAAGATTACATAAGAACACGATTAAATTATTTTGCAATATTTTGTATATACTGACTTGTATAACTGATTATTTGGGGAACAAACGAAATTTGTTTTCAAAATTCTTATAATTTCATATATACTTTTAATAAATCAAAATTTATTACTATTAAGATATAAAAATTGTAGCAAAAGTTATACTTAATTATTTATTGATATTTCAGGTATTTTTTAGTAATCCTCATTATCTTAGGTTCTTTGGAACATTTGCTGGACATGTCATTGAATTTAGGGTAAGTTATCTCAAAAAGTAATAAAATATAATATGTTTATCATTATTTAATAATTAACATTAGTATTTCTGCTTACTTGTTACTTTTTATTTCTCAAGAAAAGACATTTCAAGATGACTTTCTTGAGAATTTGAAGAAATTAACAGGAAATTTCAATTGTGATAAATTTTACTTATTTCGATGGTTTTTCATTCCATCTTATTCAAAAATTTAGAAAATTAATAAATATGAATATGAGTAATAAAATTTAATAGAATCACTTACTTTTTATTTTTAATTTGCTTTAAAAATTAATTAATACTATTGTTACTATAATACAAAAGTCAGAATATAGAAAGAAGCTGTACTAACATTTCAAAACTCAAAACATGCTTTACTATTGGGATTTGAAAGTGTACAGGAGTACCTATACTTAACATTAATTAACATTGTTTATGTGTTTTATGTTCATATTATTTAAGATGTAAACTTTATAAGATTTAAAACCAATATTTGTTTTACAGGTTGATCAAACAAAAGAAGATACAATTCAGCTCACATATGAGGGATGGTGTATTTTACAGTGTGAAAAGGTCAGTGCTAAAAATTAATGCATTTGTAATATGTTTCTTTATTATAATTTGAGAATTTATTCTTTTACGGAGCAGAATAAAATGGGATTGTTTAAGTTTGAATGACTATATTCATGAACAAGTTTAAATTGATATGTAGTTATTCAGGAATAATAATTCATTAATAAACAGATTGTTACTCATAAAAAAGTTTAAAGAACAATTCATTTCTTACATAAACAAACATCATAAAACTTGATAAATTTGTAAAGCCAAACCATCACCAAATTGGCCTGATGTAATCTGGTAGTTGTTTGGCTTTACAATTCATTTCTTTGCAATAATAATTTAAATATTAATAAAACAAATAAAAGTTTCTGAATATCTTTCACATTCTCAGTTTTTCTATGTTTCAATAAAAATATGAATTAAATTGTAAACATATGATGATAAATAAATAAAAGATATAGAATTGTTTTTTTTTTCTGAGTGACCATAACTCATACAGCAAATCTACTACCAGCTCTTTTATATATTCTCTCCTGCTTTTCAATTTTCATATATTACCATTTGAATAATGAATAATGTGGGAATTTATACCTGCTATGTTCAGTAAACAATATAAAATTATTGGCCACCTTGTGTTTTGTGCACAATTGTAAGTCCCTGTTAAGTGATCAAGCATGCCAACTCCTCCTTTTGTAGAATTATAAAAGCTATAATTTTGGGCTTCTCTGCATGATGCATTTTCACATTGGTGGTAGAGGTACAATGGAAAGACAATGAAAGAAATGTGGTTTTTCCTTTTTTTGGAATATACAAAGCTAAGATGAGATCTTTTTTTTAAAACCAAATTTTCTGCTACATATTCTCCTACCTGTTGACTATACAAATTCAAGCAGAATCTCTCTTTTATTTTTTTGAATGGTGCCCACTATTGTCAGTCTATCTTTTAGTACTATGCATATGTAGCTAGAACTATTTCTAAGACTAACAGCACAAAACCTTTCTCACTAATTTCTAGCCTTATTAACTGGAGTACAAACGTTTTCGGCCTTCTTAATAGGCCTTCCTCGGGTACACTGTGGAGCGTCGACCGACGCTCCACAGTGTACCCGAGGAAGGCCTATTAAGAAGGCCGAAAACGTTTGTACTCCAGTTAATAAGGCTAGAAATTAGTGAGAAAGGTTTTGTGCTGTTAGTCTTATCTTTTAGTAAATCTATTGTTAGTTTGCAACTTGTAAACTAGATATCTATTGTAATATATTTCTTCTCAAATTAGCAATTGGTCTCATTAAATATTTTACTTTCTTGAGAGAATCTGAAACTGAATACGGGCTGTTGGCTATTTACCACAGTAGATTTTTTAGGTTATAGGAATAAAAAATGTTAGAGTCAACTAACAAAAATTTTTAAACTGTATTTATTGGGTTTGATCAGAATATACTGTCAAAATCTGCTTCTCCCTCAAAACACTTTCAATTTTTTGTCAAACAATCTACAGTGATAGCAACAATGAATAGTTAAGTATGGCTCTGAGTTTTTGCTAATTATCTTGGTTAAAAAATGACATTTTAAAGCTTTGCTTTAAGTGCCATAGTTTTAACTCAGATAATTAGTGAAAACAATTAACTACCTTTAATAACTGATCTGCAACACCACTGTACTTTGGTATAGTGCCAAATCAAATATCTAGCTTCCAGAAATCTGAAATTACCAGAATATTGGCTACTTTTGAATTTAGTAGTATAGTTATAGTTGCTATGTAGCCTTTTTGTTTTGTTTTTCCATGGCATAAGCCTTGTATGTTGTCAGTTCCATTATAATTGATGACATATGGTGTGTTAAAACAGTTTTGTTCTTTACTTTCCATTGTTTATTTTGTATTTTAAGTAGATAGTTAGCCTGTGTCCAGAAAAATCAGAAAATCCAGAAGTTTAGACCTCTTCTAGTCCTAAGCTTGCTGGATATTTGGTACAGTACTGTATACATTTACTATTCTCTGGCAAATTACCCAGTTTGACACCTTGCCAAACTCAATTTTCAATTGGGATACCGTTTCTATAAATTTGATATTAAAATTTTGATACTATAATTTGTATGCAATGAATATTGGATATTTTTGAATATAATTATGAAACAGTCAAAAAGTGGACATTTTTTACAGTTTTAGAAATCAGATCAGTTTTTGGGAGAGTTTTAAAATCAGAACAGCATATTGAAAAGTTAGGCTATCTGCTTAATTCAAGACATTTGGTCAGACTTTATGCAATGCCAACATGCTATACAATCATACTTGGGTACATACTTATACAGTCTGACACCATAAACATGATAAAGGTTATGTTTAACAGTCATCATACTCCTAAATCTTGCATACCAAAGAACATAGCATGTTGTTCCCTGGTCAGTGCACTTTTGTCACTTGAAGGTATCCAATGAAACTCCCACCCTACCTTGCCATTGTAACAGAATTTGAACTTCATACAACTGATGTGTTTATTATGATACAGCTTTCAAATTATTTCTATCAAAACAGATCACCTTGTATAATAATAGTAAATTCCAAAATAAATTTGAAAAAATTAAATAGTTAAAATTCTAATGTCAATAACATTCATTGACAAGTTAAAAGTCAACTACTCAGCTTCTAAATAAGGTTTCGAAAGTTATTATTAAGAAAGGGGAAAAATTATTGGAAACTTATCACGTTTTAAGATCAAGAAGTTCAAGAAGAAATGTGTAATAATATTAATTACAGCATGGATTGGTGCCCAGAAAATGAATGGGCAAGAACTAAATATGATGCATTTTTGTATGTAAAATTTCTACTATGACTTATTAATAGGACATATTATACCAGTGACCTAGTTCTGCAAATTTAAGAAAACTAATCAGAAAAATAAAGACTGTTTTCTTAAATTTGCAGAACCAGGCCACCGGTATAATATATCCTATTAATAAGTCCTAGTAGACATTTTACAAACAAAAATGCATAAGGACACAGACATATAAATTAAATATGATGTATGTTTGTATGTGTCTTGATAGTTCATTCAGGAAAAATTGTAATAACAGATAAATGTTTACAGCATATAAAATATTTTCCATGATTTTTAAAGATGTTCTTGGTAAATTTAGACAAAGAAAGAACAGTTTGATGAATTCATAATTATGAGTTAAAATTGGCAGATAGTCCACATCATTGCATAATCCATACATGCTTTCAAATTGACTTTAAAACACAAATAGTCTGCAGGTTATACTGCATAAAATTGCAGTACTTAAAATAATTAAATGTAACAAAATTGAAATATAGTGACAAAAATATTAAAATATAATGATAAATATAAACTTATTATTTAAAAAAATAATGAATTTTATGTTAGAATAAAAAGTGTAGGAGGAGTGATTACCTCCATCTGGATCCATTATTATAAGTCAAAGATAGTGTAGTTACAACTACAGAAATATTGAGACTATGACTGAATGTGGAAATTGCAGATCATCTTGATATGTTATTTATATTAAAAAGTTATTTTAATCAGAGATTGTTCAAAAGGTAAAATTTCTCATGAATCATGTTTAGAAGTTTTGAAATCTATATTAAATGCTTATTTCAGGTAGCCACTCATTTAAATTCAAGGACAGCTTCAGCTTCCTGATGAATATTTTTTCTGCATTATATATAAATAACAACTTGCACTCAGAATTACAAATCATAGCAGATTTTATGATAGTTCCATAAAATTTTCCTTTAGTGGCATCAAGATGGCTGAAGTCACATCTTCAATTTCCTGATGAATATCAGGAAGCTGAAGCTGTCCTAATAAAAGACAAAAATGTTTTTTGTGGTAAATTTAAACGATTGACTATACGAAATAAGCATTTTATACAGATAATAATGTGGAGCCAGATGTCCATGAGGTGATATTTCATAAGTTTTTTTATCATTGTGGATTTCATTCTGTACTTTTTCAAAAAATTGTATGCAACTGCTTTTACAATTAATACTTATAGGCAATTCTGCTTTGATAAGTTCAATGAAACCCAATGACAATTATTGCACTTCCCACTTTGGCCAAAAATGGAAGTTCGTAATAAAATGAAACTTTTTGTTATTGGATGAAATTTATATTGTTATCAATGAAGATTTGTATTGTGTTTACAAAATGCTGTATGTGCATTCAGAAATTAACTGAATGTTTGTTGTGTCTCTCTAATTTTTAAAATGACTTACTTTTTAAACAAAGTTTTTTTTGTTTATAAATGTAAAGTAAAACAATTAAGCTTTCATGTAGGATGTAGGACTGTTCTATAGAAAGTAGGACATGTGGCAACCGTAGCTGCTCCATGCATGTTGATTAGTGATGTGCCGGATCATTAAAAATGTATATCCGCGGATACAGATACAGATCATTAGTATCTAGATCCACGGATATGGATCTCAACTTTCGTACTCAGTTGGCACCGGTGCATGTGACCTTGGACTGATAGTTGACACTTTGTGTTAGTAATGCGACGTGTTTTGACTTGCACTGCACATGTTTTTGTTTATAGTTTAGTGTGACACGGAATAGCGTAGATTACGTTTGTATTTTTGGAGAGTGTTGAGTTAAATTAAAATAAAACCAATGTCGACAAAAAAGTTTAATAGAGTAATATGGAAATATTTTATGATAGTAAATGAATTTTGCATGATAAAATTTTTGCAATGTGAATGTGCCAGATATGCGATTTTAAGAAATAAAAAGTGATTTGAATTGAAGTTATTAGTATTTTATTGCTACCTATCTTAAAAATTTCATATAAGTAATGAAATTCATTAAGATAAAAGATCCGTTAAAGATCCGCCTAAGAAGTAACGGATACGGATACGAATACGGATTTTTTTTTTCCCTCAGATATCCACGGATACATATATGGATATCTGGCACATCACTAATGTTGATGGCAAGAAATAACTTGAAGGTGTTTTATCCAAATATGCTTCATGTAGCACATACTCTTCACTAGCTAGCAGAGATTATAAGAAAAATTTTAAATGTAATAATAAGTAAAAATGCATTAATTCTGTTGTATAAAGACAGGTAACATTTTCAGTATTTTCTAGTAATTCTAAATTTAAATAAACTTTCAACGTCTTACAGTGATTGAGCTCTCATGTATAGGGACATCTCAATATCACTAAAGTATTGATGCTGGTATCATGAGTAGTTTAATGTATTGATTCTGGTATTGGTATTGATTTTAAAGTATTGTTACTAGCCAGTATCAGCATTGGGTATCAAAACTAGAAATCTTGCCAGCCATTGCCATTCAGTCTGTGGATTGATTTTAAAATATTTTGTGTAATTGAAACTTTTAATTTTAAGAGCCGCCGCAAACTACAGGAAGCAGGAGCTAGCATATGCTCGGTTGTGCTCCCAAGCCCCACCTTTTTTCCCATGAGACTATGAGCCATTTTTACTAGGTAAGCTACGTGGGCAAGAAACAGTCGCAAACTACACAAGGTTTGCTCATGTAACGTAATCCACATGACATGGATTCCACAGATGTGGATTGGCTATAGAACAAGATTTTATTATAACCTATACTTGTAATCAGTCAGTTTTTGTTCCAAACTTTGAAACAGTATGGGAAAAACATGTTTACTAGTTAAGCCTAACTAGGCTTAACTAGCTGAAAACTATTTATATATAACTATTTACTATTTATATACAATGTTTATACTATTTTCTTTTCAATACTGAATGTATTAATCATGTAATTTATGTACATGGATAAAATTCTATTATTTCTTTTTCGACATGTGACATGTTCACGTAGTCATCCATCTTCCCCACTCTCTCTTGCTTGCATGACTGCTCTAGCTGTTGAATTCTGTGAACAGTGAGAGTACTCTTGTATTGCTGCGCTAGCAAAGGAAAAACTGTGCAGGCAAGACGAAAGGGATGGAGCCTTTGATGTCATCAGTTGTGCTAGTGTACGTTTGCTAGCATTTTGCTCTCACAAAGCGCTAGTTTGTGGCGGCTTTAACATAAAGAGCATGCTTTATTCTAGTTAGTTATTATTAACAAATTGTTAAAACTGATTTCTAGTATAAACTAAATGTTACCAATACTGTATCAGTTGAAGTATCAAGGAAAAGTAGCAATACTAGTATTGTTATCGGACCAAAAAAAGGTAACTATATGCTTACATTTACCATCTGCACCAGCTTGCAGCTACACATGTAAATCCAATCTTTTATATCAGAAATTATACATTATGTTCAATAAAGCATCTTGCTTGCTTACTTGTCTTTATTGTTACTTATCATATTTTATATAAATCTTAATAGTGTGTTGCTGGTCTTTGGTCTGTTGACATAACTCAGGAATTACTGAATTATTTTATATATCAACATCTCAAAGCCCATTTTATTGATACTAATGCAAACTCTTATCATAAGTAATCAGGCTATTATTATGCTATAATTAATAATTAGAAACTGAATAATTTTTTACTATTTTATTCATTAAAATTGCACGGCAATATGACCTGCTTTCAAAACTGCTTCTCCTTCAGTTAATGGCTTTGAGCCTTTCCCAATCTATACCAAAATGCCAGATAAATTAACAATATACAGCTTTTTATAGGCCATAACATAATGCATTTGCTAATGGGCTAGGAGATTATCCTGACTATGACAACATTATTGTTTTGATTTTCAGTGTTACCTGAAATCCATTTGATTCTTGAATAGATATAGAGGTGAGGTTGGATATAAGGTGCAACAGAAAAATTTAGAAACAATCCACATTTTCAAATTTACTTGAAGATTTGAAATTTCTCTGATCCCTAGTTTATTATATAATCAAACATCCTTACTACACCCAATACTTTTAAAGGTATACATCAATCAAAGCCGAATATTATCAGTCTAGAAACGGCTATAATACTAATAATTTAATAGACGATTTGACATTAGAGTTAGGCGTTAGGTGCCATCTTTTGATAAATTTAATAATTATAATTTAATTAAATTTAAATAATAATTTTAGAATTACAGTACTAGAAGAAAAGAATCGACCCGAAGCAGGACTCAAAAATTTATAAAGAGATGGCACCTAATGCCTAACTCTAATGCCAAATTGTCTATTAAATTATTAGTATTATAGCCATTTCTAGCCCAATAATATTTGGCTTTGGTTGATGTATAACCCTAATTTGTTATTTTACAAGAATTATTGTATGGATAACAAGATGTAATGACTGATTTGATTGTTATCAATTTCACTTTGAGAAAATGAATAAAATGTGATTAAAATAACATTTTAATTTAGAAACAAAATACTCAAACACTATAAAAGAAGAATTTTTAAAATACCCACTTAAAACTGGATTATACAAATAGACAATCACTACATATCCAAAAATCAAGTGTGGAATGAACAGTATGAATGGACCAAATTCTTCATACTCAAACTGGGCAATAACTAAGAATGTTTCAGTAACATTACATCCAATTCAGCAGGATAACAAAAATCAGACAATGTAATTACATTCAATCATTGAATTCCATTGGATCAAGTTTGTAAAGTTTGTGTTCTGTGGTATGTTAGCACTTCATTTTAGAATTTGATTGTTTCTGAGGAAGGCCTTTGGTGAAATGTTTGAACTGTTTTACTGTTACCCTGCTGGATTGGATATAAGGTTACTGAAATGATGATAATAATTCATAAAAAATAAATGTTTTCAGTGACTTTAAGCTACCATCTTCAGGTTAGAATAGTCCTTCAGATATAAAACAATCTTATAATGGAACATTTCAGTTTCAAAAACAGTGACGTATGTGATGGAAAAATTTTTTTGACATTAAAGAATATACAAGTCAAACATATGGCACTTAGAAAAAACAGAATAAGACAGTAAAGGAGGACTCTCTCTTTAATTATAAAGATGACACCTCTGTCGTACAAGCATGAAGAGCCTTATTTAGAAGCAGTGTTCTGGAGAATTCCAGAACACTGCTTCTAAAGCCTGGGCACATCATAGACACCAATAACTGGTTAATCAGAATAAAAAGTCTTTAATGTCAAAAGAATTTTTTTGTCACACTTATTTTGTCACACCATTATTTCAGAATTTAAACATTCTATTATAAGCTTGTTCTACATTTGAAGGACTATCCTAATCTGAAGTTTGTAGCTTAAGATCACTGAAGATGTTTGTTCTTATGTATGATCTTCTACTATTCTGTTCTACTAATTCTATGTTCTGTACTATTCACTCTCTGCTGGATTTTTGGGTATGTAGGAATTGTGTAGAACCTTTAAAACTATATAACTGTTGCCATGCAATGTTACTCATGCATGCTCACTAGATTTTTTAAACAGCAGATGACTTACTTCACTTTATTTGGCAAATTTAGCAAACTTTGAGAAAAATGAGAAAAGCATCTGAACTAAATGAAAATCAGAAGAGTAAAATCAGTGTTTGATGAATCAGGCTTATCTGTGCCTGAAGTTGCTAAGGAACTGAATAGGTCAAGATAAGTTATTTACAGTTACTTAAATTTATGAGAAAATTATGGCATCCGACATTCATTTACCTGCAAGCCTGAGTTGTGTATTGACAAACAAAAGAGAGTAATTCTGAGGGAAATTGTGTCAGGCAATGCCTCAACAAGTCAGATCACCTCTTGGAATGACATTAAGTTATTTTCCAGATGGTTTGAAAGTAGAAAAGGACAATAAATATCTAGAATATGTTAAAAGAAAGATACAATCAAAGTTTATCAAGGATAAAATGGCAGCAAGAATAGCTTGGACAAAAGAGTATTTGTTGTGGAGGAAAGAATAGAAATTCGTAGTATTCAGTGATGAAAAGAAATTTAATTTAGCAGTCCTGATGGATTGCAGTACTATTGGCATGATCTCTGGAAGGAATCTGAAATATTTTCTAAATGCCAGTAAGAATTTAATTTATTGTTTTTTAATATACCAAATACAGAATGGAGAACTAAAATGGACCTGAAGCAGATCTTAGATGTAGATTGAAAATGTTTGTCTTTAACATATTTAATTAAAATTCTTCACTGGTCTATATTAAGGTGGAGGATTGGTTAGGGTTTAGGCTTGTTTTGGTTATGGCAACAGAACCAATATTACATTCATACATGGTAGAACAAAGAAATACAACTACCAAGACTGCTGGAGAAACATTTACTTCCCTTTGGAGAGAAGATAGGTGGTCAATTTTGTAAACTGCATCAAGATGATGATACTATGCACACTGCCAGCTATACTTGGGATTTTTTTTGGAAAATGGAATCCAAATAATTAAATGCGCAGCTTCCTCTCAGATTGCAATATGACTGAAAACATTTGAGGACTATTAGCAAGAAACATATATGCTATTGAAACATAGTACATTTGAAATGGACAATCATAAAGTGAAAAGAAATTAGCAAACTCTACCTCAAAAACATAGTTGAAATGATGCCTGAAAGAGTATTCAAGATCATAAATTGAAATGGAAGTTTGATTTAATGTTAGTTTTAAAAAACATTATTCAAAACCCATTTTTACTTTTCCTGCTGTTACACAGAGGGAAAAGATGGTGAGAAGATGGTGATTTGGCAAAAAATGACTCACCTAGATTTTTTCATTTTTGGAATGTCAAATGTTGAAATGTCAAAAAATGTAAAAAAAATTTTCGAGTGATTTCTGTATGTATGTATGGATGTTTGTTTGTGTGTGTATAGCATGATTTTGTTCACCCTGTTTGAAGCTTAATAATTCCTGTGCTTTTTGTTAAAAATTTCTCAAATTTTGCAGGGAGGTCGTGTATTAGGGGACTGATGCTATTAAATTTTGGTGGTTAAAGGTTGAGAGGGTGGGGAGATAATGAGGGTCATGTGTATCTCCAGTAGGATTGGACTTAATAATGATTTTACTTGTTATTAGCATTTACAATTTTTTATAAAACTTGTCCTTACCCTCAAAATTAGGCTTTTTGCCATTTTACAATAGTTAAAAATATAACAAATAAAATATGATAACAGGTGTTGCCACCAAAATTTTAAATCTTGCTGGGAAAGTTGAGCAACTCAAAGCTGGTTTATTTTTTAATGCATTGTTTGTAAATTAAAATGTCAGAGTATTTCATTTTTATCTTGTTTCTTTTATTTTCTGAGAAGTGTAACAGGTAACATTTAGAACTATCACTGCATTATGTTGGTAATATCTTGCAAATAGTAAAGTAATAAATTATGGATCAGAGAAATTTTACATTTTCAAGTGAATTAGAAAATATGAATTGCTTCTAGATTTTCTTTTGTACCTTAAAACTTTCGGCATCCTGATCCTTTTGGATAGTGATACACATTTTGCTACGTATGACTGTTACATTGGTAATGCCAATCGCAGTCAGAACTGGCACCAGTGTGACATTAGGTTCATATGTACATCTCATGCAAGTGATTGCATATGAGAAAGGTCAGGTTTTGGATGGAGGAGGGAGTCAAGAGACAGTGTGTCAGAAATAATGTATTCCACTACACATTTAAATGCCAAATAATAACAATTTATTCATTAAGGTTATAATTAAATTACAAAAGCATAACATAAATGGAAGAATCTATTCACATTGGATAGAGAGAGAGTGTTTACAAATTCGGACACTTGTCAGTAAATATCTGGATTAGTGAGGGCTGGCTTTGGATTTCCAGAAGGAAGGAAGAGAGTCTCCTGCTTGTTATGGTGGGTCTTGAATCCAAAAGACCATAATAGTAATATTCACAAGGAGGTTTCAATCAATTGTTTGTAAGTTCAGAGCAGCTAAGGTCCAGTGAAAATGGTCAGAGTTTGAGAAGATTGGAGGTGGAGCACGGCAAGGATATACTCACAAATTTTGACAGATGAACTCTCTGTTGTCATCTGTCATCTTGCCTTTTACTTGGTGTCCTCCCCCTGCCACTAATGCCCATTTTTGGTGACATTGTTGGTTGCTCCAATCTATGATTATGTCTCTATTTCCCTCAATGAGTAGTTATTCGGAAGCTGTGTCACTCTCGGAGGAAACATTATCTATGGGAAAAAGTTATGAAGTTCATTGATTTTATCTATGACATGGGATTTTTCTCTTTTATGTTTTTGACAAAACAAAATTTATAAAATTAAATCAAGTTCTTAATAATTTGCACTAGCCTAGGCTCTCATATATGCAATTGGTCAGACAGTTGTCTGAAGTGTTGCACCCAGGGATCAAGGGATCCTGGCCCCCTCCAAAGATAAAGGAAAACAACAAGTAGAAAATTTTTCCAAAAATCTGATTTTCTAATTATAATTCATTTTTTTATTATATTTTGTGGTGTCTTCTATTTCTATACTGCTGTGAATTAGCAGTCACAAAAATTTTATTGAATTCACATTAAAAATTTTTATCCATTCAACTCAACTCCCCCCAAAAGTAGATCCTGAGTGTGCCACTGGTTGTCTGCAAACAAAAGTAATAATAATAATTAATAAAAATAAAATTGTATAGTTTTTGGAATTTGCTGTTTACCATTAAATTATGGTTTTCCTATTTTTATCTATAATATACACAAGCAGTCTAATAAGATGATGGACACAAACTTGGGAACAGAGGGAGAGAGCATTGTCCTGTATTGTCTATACAAAATCTGGTCAGTTTGTTTATGTTTTCTTTTGATGAACAAAATTTTTACTAGATGAGAGTGTTAATAACCCCATCAATGCCCATCTACCAATCTCTTCAGTACAAGTGCCTCTGCTGGCACCAATGCTGATACTGATATAGCTTACTGGGTCATAGAAGCACACAAGTTCATTTGCCATAGCAAGATGAATGGGACCAATAGAATAGGAAATGTCTTCTATATGTCCTGAAATATCACAATACCAGATTTGGTTGCATTGGACTGCTAAATATCTCTCTAGACAGTGTTGAATAGGGATGCTTTAATAATGGTCTCGCAGTACTTTGATCATTGAGGTCATCAAACTTGATATGATGTATTTTCTGATGATGATTATTAAAAATGATTTTTTGAAATGTTTATAGCAAAGACAAGCTTGATAAAATAAATGTATGTATGGTACCATACATAAAATATCAAGTTTAAAAAGTATTGATATTCTGATTGTTTTTATTAAATTTGATTTACATAATTGTTAACTGACTTTAGTCAGTTTTCATATGTAAAATATACATTACTTTGTAGATTTACGTAAATATTAATCAAAAATAATTATACTGAGAGCAGCTTTTATAAATTATATCTATTTGGTAATTAAATATCTGAGGATTAAAAATTCCAAAATTTCAGGTTCATTATTGACAAATTTTTAGTGTGATTTGGAAAATATCTAAGGTGTAGTCTTATTTTTAAATATTCTATTTTGGTTTTTTGAAATTAATGTTCTGTAATCAGTTTTTCCAAAAAATAAAATACATATTTTTCTCAGTAATTTCTGTGTCTGATTTCGATTCAGTTCTGCAAGTTCTTATTTATAAATTACATATATTAATGTATTTATTTTTTATTAGAGGTTTTTTATTTTGAAGTTAAAATTTTGTCCAAATTATATTTCTTGTTGTTTTTAAATTGATTACTATTGCAAAGAAAAATGATGATTTAATTTTTCTCATTATTATATCTTCTGCTATATTAAAACTCTGAACTGTAGTTATAACAAAATTTATTTTTTTAAATTTTCAGAAAATTAATTTCAATTAACATTCTAATTATATCTAAATTTTATATTGTATTAATTTGTTTAACAAATAGTAATTTTGCTAGTTTTCTTTTATTTTACTATTTACATTTATTATTGTTTTCACAGTTATTTTAATTCATTTTTTATGATAGAAATATTAAATATATTATTGCATATTTTTATAGATATTTTTATTATTGTTACTATTATTATTTTTAATATATTACTTTTTATTTAGTATAAATTTATCTACTATAAATGTTTGAATTTATTATGTATTTTTCTTATATAAATGTTTAATTATTTACAATTGCAATATAATTTATTTTGTATTTGGTTAACATTTATGTTTACAAAATATGATGTTGTTTCTTACATTATAAGTCATAAAGATGTTATGTTTGTTACACATTACATTAATAATATATTAACCTTTTAATAAACCTTGTTATTTTTCATTTTTTATTCATTGACCTTTCTATTCAATTCAATTCAGTATTTTACATTGGCTGCATTCAGCATTGGTTCTGCTGAATGCCCTCTACAGAAATACTATTAATACTTTGGAATGTGTTGAGTGTATTGACATTGCATTTAGTAGTGGACTTCATTTATGCTGTCTTTGGATAGCTATAACTGATCAAAGATAGCTGTATCCACATAACAAGTGAAGTAAAGGGTGGCCCAAAAAAGGTTAGTGAAATGTAAGAAAGCAATACATTGTACACTTTACTAACAAGTAAGTAATATTTAATTTTATTGATGGAAAACTACAAGCTTTACATGTCTGCCATCATGTTTCAAGTATAACTTCATTTGCCAAACAAAATCTTCCATCATGGCATTACATATGTCAGGTGACATTCCCTATCACATGTTGAATGTTGTTCTTCAATGCAACACATGTTTCTGTTGTAGGTGTCTGAAAAATTGTTCCTTAACATATATATTATAATTTGATTACATACATTGCTGTTTCATACACATGACATTTAGAATACATACTGTACATGAACAATAAATTTACTTTTTTTGGGCCACTTGTTTATATTATTATGTATTTGAAGGAGTGCATTACATAATAGTGAAGTTGAGGCCAAAGTTTTAAACGCGAAAACGTGTACGTCAGATGTTCATCGCCACTTTCCCATAAGCCTAGAAGTTTGACAATGGTGTCTGGAATGTCGAGCGTGATTCCACTGACTATCCAAACACCATTGTCAAACTTCTAGGCTTACGGGAAAGCGGCGATGAACATCCAACATACACATTTTTGGGTTTAAAACCGGCCTCAACCTTGCTATTAATTCACCCACATAATTATTAGTAATAGAAAATTGATATATGCAAATGAAACTTTAAAAATAAATTTGTATTAACTTGTAATTTTGTCATTCAGCACATTCAATGCCGTTACCTAACAATTACCACTTCCACACCTCTGCTCTGTTAGAACTGTTGAGTCTGCTGAATGCAGCCAATGTGCATTTTTATTTAGAATATATATGTTTATAGTAAATAGAATCAATAATTTTGTTATATTTGATTAAGAAATTATTTCATTTTCTTTATTTACAACAGATTCTTCTCTAATTGTTTAGCCATCCAAAGATACTTTAATCTGTACAAAATATGTATTAATTCACTAATCTTAAACTTTTACTGATTACATTGAATCAATATAAGTGAATGTCATTGTTTCTCATTGTTTTATTTATTGTAAATTATCAGAGACTTTATTTAATTTACTATCTACCAATAATGCTGTTTAAGCCAGTTACAGAAGAATTCACTACACTGAGTTTTACCTCTAAATGATTCAGTACAAATAATTGTTCCAAATTTCAATATTATTATTTTTTTTAATATATTTTTCAACTGCTTTTGGTTCTGGACTGCTTTTGTAAGCAAAAATTCTGGATTGCTTTTGTAAGCAGTCCAGAATTTTTGCTGTTGCAATAGCAAAATTGAGGCCATTCATTAATTATATGTATTGTACAGTTTTTAAGTCAACCTCTCTTTTCCTTTATATACACTGTTTCTTTTTGGCAAACACCCTCCTCTTTAGTGATGTGTACAATAGTTCATGATGCTCTTTGGCATTGAAGAAAAGACAGAAAATATCTGTAGAACTTTTCTAACATAGTTTAAAGCTACACACCAACCAATGCCAAATATTATCTGGCTAGAAATGGCTATAATATTAATAATTTATAAGACAATTTGGCACTAAAGTTAGGAATTAGGTGCTATCTCTTGATAAATTTAATAATTATCATTTTAATTAAATAATTTAGAACTACTGGAAGAAAAGAATCGGCCTGGAGTGGGACTCGAACCTGCAATCCTGCACAGTAAGCAGGAGTTACGGGTTCAAGTTTGGTATTTCGGTAGCTTCTGAAACAAGTTACAAATCATTGAAAAATTATAATAATACATACTAAATTTAAAATAATTTAAATTTCAAACTTACAGTTATATATTTTACTTATATATTAATATTTTTAATGCAAATTTACTGTGAAGTCAATAAAATCCAGTCTGTATTAGCAATATTATATCTATTTTATTATGATTTTGTCAAGTTTGAAAGAGTGTCTGTTCTCTATTGAAGTAGTAAAAAGGCATCTTTCTTAAATTTATAAACCATATTAATAAATTAAAATTCCAGGTTACATTTCTCATGATATGCAAAATTATACATTTTTTAAAAATAATTCATTGTTAGAAAAGTTTACTATACTGTATAGAAAGATTTTTTATTTCCTCTAAAACTAAAACTTATATATTATTTATTTATTTATATATTTATATACCATTTATTATTGTAGGAATTCATCATTTGATATATTGCTATTTTCTGAATTTTAGAACATATAAAGATGTGTTCTTATTGACATTAAAAATATCTAGAAACACCAGTTATCATTAGAATGGAATGATTTTTAAAACATGGATGTAAAATTCAAAAGAGTTCTGTAGATCTGCCTTGAACTTGAAAAATAATCATGATGTTGTCTAGTAAATAAGATTTGTTTAAGGTGGGTATATACATATAAATAATCAAACAAGAGGAATAATTCACAGTATTTAATTATACTTACAGATAAAGAAAATAAAAAGAGTGATTATGCTGTGATAAAAGACAAGTACTGCAACCAGAATATCATGTTCAACAGTTGATAGAATCAGCCATAATACATCAAAGCAGTTCATATCAACAAACAAAGCTGTCATGACAATCAAGTTTCAACATATAGAGAATGAAATGACTACAAAAATCAGTTTAATGAAGCTTGATGATTTTGTTATATCTGTGATAAGAAGCACTTTCACAGAATTGCTTCAAGAAGGCAAGTACTCAACAGTTTTTGAAATATTAGGCCAGTTAAGATTAAGAATTAATTATAGCAATAACAGATGCTCAGTTCATCGAATTATATTGAATAAACTTAATATGAAATATGAAGTAATTAATAATAATAAACTTTATACTGAGAGATTTAATATTATTTATCACTGTCATTAATATTTGAATACAAATATTGCTTTTTGCCAAATTAAAAATCTTACATCTGGATGAAAAAGTTGGGTAAATGATTACTGTGGCATGATATTTCTGGCTGGAAAACAACCACCTGTTATTAATTGTTCTTTAATTCTTTTACATGCTGGATATACAAACAAATTTCACTATATTGAAATAAATTATTAATTCAGCAAAGGATGTTTTGAAAAATCGTCAACAGAAAAGAGACAGTGAAAGATTTAAGAATTATTTGTTAAGTCACACGAAGAATTTGATTGTCTTAATGTGGACAGTTCTTTATGTTTACAGCAAATTGGAAGAAAAACAATCAATAATGACGTAAAGAAATGCAAAGTTACTTTTTTTTATGAAGTGGAAAAAAATTATCAACATTTTAAAAATTGCAAAACTAGGAATTTTATAAATTTTTAAATCAATAATGATGGTATTATGCATGTTATATTATGCATGATCAACTGAGTAGTAAATTGATATTCAAGCATTAAGACTTTAAAGCTGAATTGATTTTCATCATAGCTAAAGGAATTTGTTTAGTGAAAGACTATGATATTTCAGTTGAAAAATATCTAAATCTTTAAACCTAAAATGGATAACATCAACAGATGAAAATTACAAAACATAGATGTAAATAGAAAAATAAGCATAGGAAATATAAGAATTAGTGTTATTGCTCTAATAATAACTATTGCGACAGTAATTTGTTTTAATATTTAGAAATATATATATTATCTTATATAATAGATTGATGACATAGTATTCCTGTTAATATTTAATTTTACCAAAATGAAGCATCCAGTAATGAATTGTAAATAGATATGGTCAGTTATTATAATCAAAAGACACACTTCTCTGTTTCTTTAGTAAAATCATCTTTTTCAGTTTAAAGATGAAGTGAAACAATTACAACAGTAAATAATTTTTATTTTTGGAAATTATATTTAAACCTATATGAATTCAAAGGACTCTGGACAGCAATGCCTACACATCTTGTGGAATAATATTTTCAGATGGAACAATCAGACATAGAATTACCAATCAAGTAATATGTAAAGTAGCCTGTATGTAAAGTCTGCTGGATGAATGATTTCAATACTGAAGTTGAAGAAAATTATCATTAGTTTTTTCTAGCTTGTCAAGATTATTTTTCTTAAAAATGGGATAAAAATTTGTCTCTTATCTGAGATGCATGATTGTTCAAATATGACAATTACCCATGGTCAGAATCTTTACATAATTTTGCATTAACTCTTATATTTTAAAGACATAAAAGTTATTAATAATTTTCATATAGAAATTATTGTAAACTAGTAGATGAACTTGGCATTACTTGGGCAAAAAGTAATGATAGCAAAGATTAAGATTATTAGATTATAGCTGATCTTACCCATTTTCACCGGGTGCAAGAATTAGATCTCTCCTTTTCCAAGACTAATTAGAGAATTTTTAGATGGGTCTAAAATATATTTGATTTCCTGCAAAAATGAAAAAAAAATTACATCTAAAATAGTATAGTAGAAGCTGAGTTCTTCAGGGTAATCCTTAACCCTCTCCCTCTTTCCTGCAGGGAGATTTCAAAAAATCCCTTCTTAATGTACATTTTCATGACACCCTAACTCTGTACCAAATTTCAACTTTCAACTCTGAATCATTTGGACTCTGCACTTATTAATATTATCAACCCATTTCGATTATATTATATACAGGGTGTTTATAATTAAAGTTCCACTTTGAAATGGCCATAAAATGAAAACTACTGGACAGAATGTTATCAAACTTGATAATAGTGTACAGGACATCATGGGATTTTATTTCCCGCAAAAAAAAAGTTTAAAAATATCACCATTAATGGGAACTGGTGCTTTCTGCAATATTATTAAATGAAATAAGACATGAAGACATTGTTTAAAATGTTTTTAATTGGTTTTAAAACACATTACAGAGCATGTTCAATGTGGTGTCCAGCATTTTTGATAAGCAAGTTATATCATATTACTGTGTTCTCAACAGTAGCTCTTATCATATCAGAAGTAACCCCACAAACAGTATTGTTTTAAAACCGATTAAAAACATTTTCAACAATGTTTTCATCTCTTATTTTGTTTAACAATATTGCAGACAGAACCATTTTCTGTTAGTGGTGAGTTTTTGAACTTTGTTTTTCTCAGAAATAAAATCCTTGTACACTATTACCAAGTTTGATAACATTCTGTCCAGTATTTTTCATTTTATGGCCATTTCAAAGTGGAACTTTAATTATAAACACCCTGTATATTGATAATCTGAAACTGTGTTGTGACTCTCTGATTCTTAAACACTATATAGTGTAATAAATTCAAACACTTGGCATTCTATCATCTTTATTTAGTTCAGTTGATACGTGGAAAAAATTTTTATAGTTTTTTATAATCAATCGTGAACTAGCCTCTTTACGGTGTAAAAATGCATAGCAAAAGTGGTAGATGACAGTATAAAGTAAGGCTAACGAGGATATATCTATTTGTGTTTTATTTAGTAAATATAAAAATTTTTTATATAACAGTAAAATTGAAATTTAATATCATATTGCATCTTAACCATGAAAGAATACAGATATAAGCAAAAAATCTTGTACTGATGGTACATCCATCTTTTAATTTTGTCACCCAAAAAAGAAAACAACGAAGGTACGTTTATAATGTATACGCGTCATGCAGATTACCTTATCGAGATGATAGACGTTATATTTATAATATTTATTTAAATAGATAGACAATAAATGTGTAAGCTGTATAAATATGTATTCATCCATGATACCCAGTTTATAAATAATCCTGAGATATGTTCTAAAATATCTTTACCACTTGTATATATTTTTTAATCTTTTACGTACTGTATGTATTTTTTGATATAATTTTAGTTGGGTGAAGAGGGGCATGTTACACCTGAAACATGTATTTTAAACATGTATCAACTGAACTAAATAAAGATGATAGAACACCAAGTGTTTGAATTTATTACACTACATAGTGCTTAAGAATAAAAAACCTTGTATATTATTAACATATCATTAATAATTCTCAATATACTGTACTTTAATTTCAATAACTTCTCTGATATGTTAATAAAATAAAATAATTAAACATTATTTATAACATTTTGGTGATATAAAATGGTGAACTTAATTTATTATAATGTGAAAAACAAAGCAATTTTCTATGTACAATTAGTAATGATTTTATGTTGAAAAATCACCTTAATAATAATAATTAAACCAATTATAATTAGAATTACACAAATTTTTAATAAAAATGTATAATAGCAATTCAGTTTTATTCAATAAATCACTTATACTCAATGACAGAAAAGTTATACAACAAGAAAGAGGTATTGAAATTTGAATGGAACTTACTGTGAGTGTAATAACAATGGTAATAAGTAATCATAATATCATAGCAAAAGGACAGTTTCCTGTGGAACACTGGTACAATTTTAGGAACCTTTTGTATTTTATAGGCCCTCCTCTTGTGTGAATACATGTGGCAATATACATGTGGCAATGCACGAATACATGTAGCAA
Source organism: Centruroides sculpturatus (assembly GCF_000671375.1). NCBI lineage: Eukaryota > Metazoa > Arthropoda > Arachnida > Scorpiones > Buthidae > Centruroides > Centruroides sculpturatus. The sequence goes on from NW_019385078.1 coordinate 34,369, forward strand.
GCATAGATATATACAGGCACTATCCTGTGACAGGTTTGTCCATTAATAAAAAATTACAACTGCTACTCCAAATCCCTCATTTGTAGATGACCTAAGCTGGTGTTTTATCTGGTCTCACAAATGCTTGATGGATGACAAATTTGAAGATTGGGCAGGAAAAGAAAATGTGGCAGTTTGACAGATGCATTTCTAGAAAATCCTATCTATGTGCAGTGAGCATTATCTTGCTGAAAAATGGTTATTCACAGATACCATGAATGGTAACATACAAGGGTACAGAATTTTCTGAACATACTGCTGAGCCATCCTTCATATCACTATTAGAGGTGACAGACTGTCATATGAGATGGTTTCCCAGACCAAAATGTCTGTAGTAGTCTATAGTGTGCCATTCAACAGTAAAGGTAGGATTGAAACAATAATCAGTGATCCTCCACATTGTAACTCAGTGGTTACTTATTCTCAAGCAGAACTAGGATTTGTTGCTGAAGGTGATATGATAGAAGTCCGTTACAGTCTATGCTTCTCTGTCATGGCACCAGTGAAACAAAGTTGATGATGATGGGATAAATATGACAGGATGCAAATCAGTTGCCTTGCATGCAAAATTGTCATGCCACCTGCCAGCGATTTAGGAAGAGACAGGGTTCTATTGCAACTTTTCTGGATGATAGAGAAAGATGCTATTGAAGCTTTTTGTTTTGTTTCATGGATTATTTTTGCTGATGGTCTATCTGCAGCATGCATAACCTATCTGCCATGTATGTGTGCCTCATGTATTTACTGTTTAAACACCTCCTCACAATCAGGTCAGAACATTGCAGATAGTAGGCAATTTGGCAAAATGGTCATCTTACTTATCTCAACCCAATGATGTTGCCTTTCTCAAACTCTGTCAACTGACTTTAATGGTTTTGACTATATTGTACAAGCATATCTGGCATTTAAAGGCATCCAGATAATAGATACACTGAAAATTCTGAACATAGTGAGCCTTTGTGAACCTTTTTATAGGATACTGGGTATTAAAAGGTAGTATGATAGCATTATCTGACATGCAATCAGACCACAACTGTGATTATTTGCATACTTATCACAGATATACAGTAGCTGTTTGCTGAGTTTTGAAGTAATGGAACAAGTCAAGCCAAGAGAGTTTGAAACAGTTTCCTTAATTGTATAAACTGAATGAAGCTTTAGAGTGACACTCCTAATGTAAAGAGAAGAAACCTAGTAGAAACTGTATATAAGAAGGTAATGTCAGAACATGATTTTGCTCCTTTCAGTACCAAGAAGGATTCACTTCAGTATAATATTTTGGTTTTGTTCAAGGAGATAAAGAAGTGGAGTTTTATGGTGTCTGGGAGGTTTTCTCAACAGAAAGGTATGTCAAAGGTGTTTGAGTGAAACAGTTGCAAGGCAAATGAGGGTCACATAAGAACAGTAATAATAATTATAATCACAATTTTATACATTATTAATATGTAAACTAATTGAAAAATTAATAATATAATGACAAAACTGAGAAGTTTTATCTACTGATGCCTGTGGCATGCTTATATTTTCTCATTGGATCTAAATACAGTATGCATTGATGGAATAAGGCAATGTATCACATGGGCAATCTACTAAGGAGGAAGTGCCTCCCAAGAGGACTTTATATGGAAAATTGATCCCTTTTAGGTGTTAAACACATGAAAAATTCCATGCTACCAGTCTGTTGGTCAGTTGCAAACCTGCAACCAACTATCAGTGTTCAGTGGTTTTATCCACTCTGCCACTAGTTTATTAAAATTTGTAAAAAGCTTTTGAGATAGGATGGAAATGACAAATTGATGTAGTTTTGCAGAAAATAGTTAAATAGTAGAACAAAAAAGTTAAGAGACACTTTGACAAACTTTATGAAGATGAAACAATTACAGACCATAAACATTGTTTTGAGAGTGAATAATTATTATGTTATTAGATATAATTATAAATAAAATTCAGAATAGTTTCAAAGGATTAGACAAAATATTTAATAACATTTTCATCTGTATTTCTGAAAATGGTACTCTCTACCTGAAAATGAATCAATTGAATAAACAAAAAGTTTCTCCAAAGTGATAGTATTAATTTTATAGAGAAGCTTGTTTTAGTTATGTACAGGGTAATAATAATTAAATAGTAAGTGTTCAGCACTGTCTATAAAAAGAACTATTGAGAAAATCTCAACCAAATTTGATTTAAATGCATTACTGTCCTGAATATGTGATTTTTTGGAGAAATAATTTTATTCCAAACTTTAGCCACTAGGGAAAAATTTGGTTTTCCTCATATGTAAATTGATTTTGGAACAGTCCTTTTTCCAATCTAAGCATGGGCTGAAGGTATTTGATGTCAAGTAGTTTATCAACTTCAATAAAGGATTCCTTTACACTTGAAATAGGACTGTTATTCATTGGCTCAAAGTCAATTTACAGATGATGAATACTTTTCATTATTCAAGATCTAGGTGCTCCTCAAAATGCAAAATAATTTTTCTAAAATTCTCAATAGTTGGAGAATCTCTTTGTCATCCTTGTAAGTTGTTTTCTCATCCAAAAAGTGCTGAGTTTGCATTGCATTTTGTTGATAGAAGAGTTTAACAAGTAATGCAGAATCAGACAAAGGAAACAGCGTGACTGTTCCTATGTAAAATAATTGTAAAAATAATTTTTGACTTTTTTAACACTTGAATTTAGAAAATGTAAATAATATGTGCATTAATTAAAGCAGTAGTGCCATATTTTATTCTAGTGACTGAATTTTGAAGTAAAAGAAAGTTTTCCTGAAAATCAAAAGCACATACTCAGAATAGTATATATATTCCATATTTTTGCAGATTGACTGGCATGCTGCTTGTAACCGGGAGAGACCAGCATGCCGGAAACTCAAGGGTTACCAGTATGCCAATTAAACTGCAACTAGAAAATAAAATTAATACTAGTCTAACAAAACTAGTTGTAAAATAAATGTAATTGTTAAATAAATGTTAAAGAAAGCATTCTTCCCAGTACAATAAAATAATAACATTGTAATTTGATGGACTGACAACCAGGAAGACAGTTTTCATTTATGGGATAATAAAACAGTTAGCAACTCATTGATGATAATCGTAGTAGTAAGTCAGGTGGGTTGCACTGACGATCTGCTATGAAAGCAATAAAGTTTTACTGGTACTACCCTGACCTTAAAAGGTAACACCATCCTCTCAAATTTCACACAAAGCAGATGTCTTAATAGTGTAAGTTGAGATAATTTGTAGTGAGTTTCTGAAATTTTATATATTTATTTTTGTGTTTTTGGATCAAATTACAATAAAATAAACATAAATAAAGCACTTTCAGCATTCTACAGGTATTTTCCATTGCTAGAAAGAAGACAAAATGCAGAAATTAAACATATAATTATAATTTTTGATGTAATGCTAACTGTTTCATAATTTTAGAATAAAAAGTGACATCTCTGAGATGCCATGTGACATAACTCATTTCATTTTTTTACACACCCTCTAGAGAGAGATGTATATATAACCTCGTATAAACAGGCATGCTGGTTTTTTACCATAGGGAAATATCTGATTTTATGGTCTTTCCTGGGTAGACCAACATGCCTGACAATTTGTGGAAATACGATATATATACAAGGTGTGACAATTTAATTTCCAGAATGCACCTTTAAAAAATATACATACAGAACTGTAAATTAGTGGCTACTGTCACTTTCAAAGTACTCTACTTAAGCATATATACAATGACTTAAACAGCATTCCCATTTCTGGAAGCTAGCCTGAAACTCATTTTCCAGAATACTGTTGAGCAACTGTCTCACATTCTGTTTGATATCAGTTATATTAGAATATCTTTGTCCTTTCAGTACAGCTTTTAATTTTGGAAATAGCCAAAAATCACAGGGAGCTTAGTTAGGTGAATAGGCAAGATGATCTAATTGGGTAATTGCTTTTTTGGCCAGAAAATGTCTCACAACGAGTGCACTGTGACTTGGTGTGATGAACAGTCTATTTGTCAGGCCAAAGTTTAGGTCTTTTTCTTCAAATAGAATCTCGTAATCTTTGTAGTACTTCTAAATAGTGTTGTTGGTTGACTGTTGTCCCTGTTCAATAAATTCTTGTGATTGAAAAAACACACCAGCATGGTCTTAAACTGTGAGCATGACATGTATGCCTTTTTAGGGTGCAGTGAACTCTGGGATTTTCATTGCATGCTCTGATGTTTTGTTTCTAGGTTGTACTGTAATGTTTAAGTAACTAATTTGCTGATTTTCACACAAAATTTAATATTAATACATTGTTCTAAATTTTGGTCACTCATTTTTATGCCAAAGAGTACGTATAGATAACTGTTACCTTCCCAATAGCTAACAACTAGCTCTAACAGCTTAAAATTTATGCACATATTAGTTCAAATATGTTTGAACACAAATGCATATCATTTTGATATAATTATGTCACAGGCAACATTACACAACCATTCCAGGAATTAAATTGTTACACCCTGTACATACATGGCTGCTATCTGTTATGCTTAGCTGTTATAAAAAATAATTTAATAACATTTTCATTTAAAAAAGTTTGCACTGTAATAACACTTTTTTCAATTGTTCTTATTGCTGTAGCAGGACTTGAACAATTATTTTCTAAAGATGATAAAAAAAAAATTATTTAAGTTCAACATGAGCCAAACTAGACTGATTTAAGTTGATTTAAATATATTATCAATTGAATGTAAAATGTATGTTAAATCTCTTGATGTAGAAAATTTTATCAATGTTTTAAATCAGAAAATTAAATTGAAATTTTAATTTTGTGCTAATAATTTTTCTTTTCCTTTTTCTTAAGTCAAGGTGATGTTGTAGGGAGGGAGTGCAAAAAATTTTTCATGGGGTCCAAAAATTGATAACTAGCTTCTGTAACTGAGATAAGCCTAGAAAATGGAAGTGTTATAGTCAGCATCAACTATTTGTATACCATACCTGCATGCACACCTTTATAATTATTGGATATAACCAGAAATAAAAATTTATAAAGCAGAGTTTGGGAACTAGGAAATGAATTGTGTACATGCCTTAGAATAGTCAAGATTGGATGTAACATATAAGTGGACCACTTTTACATGCTCATATTGGTGAAAATATATTTGGTCTTGTATTTGATTGGATTCCTGGTGTCTCCTTGTGCAAAATCATTTTTCACTCAATGAAAGAAATAGTGCAGAATCAAATAAAAGAAAGATTTAAGTATGTTCAGGTATAAAAGAGCCTGTTAAAAACGATCACTCAAAAAATAAAAATGCTAAAATATTTAGGAGTCTTATTATTTTAATCAAGATTAAATGTTTTATTAATGTTAGTCTGTTAATTACTGTTTCTTATTCTCTGGTTAGATCTTATTTATTTAGTCTATTGTGATTATAATCTATTAATAGGACTTATACTGATTTAACTTTTCTTTTAACCAAGAGACTGATTCAATCTCTCTAATTGCATCCTCAAGTTAAATCAGAATAATAAATCCTATTAATATATTAATACTAAAACTAATACAGAACATAAGCTAACAAGCCCTATCTTTCACTAACAGTGTGGTTCAAATGAATTCCAATATTGGGCTGCAATTTGAAAAAATTGTTGACCTATAAATTCCTACTGTCTGTCCTTCCTTAATCTTGAGAATGGAGTTAGATAGATGAAAGCTGAGACCAGATATGGAAAGATTAGGGGCAGCATGTCCTGATTAACTACAATCTTTTGGTTTGCACTGGAAGTTACATTATTTCAATTCAAAAATGTTCCACTGAGAGGAGTGAGATAGATGGTTGGCATGAGTATTGCTAGCAGAAAAATATGATGTACAAGGGCAAGACACTATTAATTTGAGGTGAAGAACATCAAATTGCAGCCTGGTATTGTGACGATGTCACAATAAACAATTGCTCGTTAATACAATAGATTATATCAAATATATCATTCATTTCATATTTTGGAACTAATTTAAATTATGCTTCAGAATTAAAATATCAAAAATTTTATTTATTAAAAATAATTAAATTAGTTGTTCATCATTAAGATGTTTAGTTTTAAATGATTAAAATAAAGACTACACAAAGCAAACATTCATAAGTTATCTGATAATGTTCTGTAAGAACTTTTTAATGATATATAGTATTCTTTTTAATAATTTTCATTTTTGTAAATCATCAATGACTCTATCTTGTTCATCAAAATAATAACTATTATTTCAGGAACTGTTTATTGTTTATTCATAAAATGTTTTCTACCTGAATTTATGTCATCATCAGTATCTACATCTCATTTCAAAACACCAAATGTTGTAAGAATGAAAGATAATTTAAAATACAATCATTAATATAGAATAGAATTTAATTCATTTAATATTTTGATGAATATATATCATGGTGATGTGTTTTACTGAATTCAAAGACTATCTTGGATGTTGCTATATATAATGATACTAAAATATACATAAAGAATTAGCCTATTTCAGCAACTATTTTTATTTAATCTAATGTTTTCAGCCATCTGTATAGCCATCCTCAGAATCAAACGTTTTTAAATAGAATTCTTTAAAGTTCAAATATGTTCAAGTAATGTTCAAATATGTTCAAGTAATGTTCCAAACAAGAATTATTTTAAAAAATACGAAATTGAAAAAAGAATATATATAAGTTGAAAAATAAAGTGAAAACATTGTAAATTGAGGGTACAAGTAAAAATATACAACAATGATGAAACAATACAGATTAAAATAGTAAATAAATCTATATATATAAAAACGAATGTATGTCTGTCTGTCCTTCATGCATTACTACGCCATTTATCCGATTGCCATGAAACTTGAAAAGTTGTTTAATACACTCCCGCAAAGGTTTCTAGCATAGTAAATTTATCCTATGATAGGTGGTGCACGTGTATACGAGCATTTCATCATGAGCATTTCAGAGCAGTTAGGAGTTGAAACTTGAAATTTGGTACACAGTTAGGGTATGTCACGAGAACGCGCACTAAGAAGGGATTTTTTGAAATTTTCCCCTCCTGCAAGGAAAGGGACAGGATTAAGGCTTCAACAATGGAAGTGTTAAGTAACAATGGAAGTGTTAAGAGAAAGCAACGTGCAAGATTTACAGGCGCAGATGCGGTTTTTTGCGTTTTTGCGGGAAATCGAACATATTTTTAGACCCATCTAAAAATTTTCTAATTAGTCTGGAAACAGGGAACCTAATTCTTGCATTCTGTGAAAACGGGTAAGATTGGCTGTAATGTAATAATCTTAATCTTCGCTATCATTACTTTTTGCCTGAGCAATGCTAGGCTTATCTGCTAGTAAATATATAAAATACAATGAAATATTGGTTTAGTGGTTTAGTCTTTAGTATTATCATCCATTGTGTTTAGAAGATACTTACAAGCTTCTGACAATGATACCAAAGACTAAACCAATATTTCATTGCATTTTATATATTTATTTACTTACTATTTTAATCTGTATTGTTTCATCATTGTTGTATATTTTTCCTTTACTCTCAATTTACAATGTTTTCATTTTATTTTTCAACTTATATACATTCTTTTTTCAATTTTTTTTAAATATTTATTTAAATAATTCTTGTTTGGAACATTATATGTTTGAATTTTTTAAGAATTCTATTTAAAAATATTTAATCCTGAGGATGGCTGCATAGATGGCCAAAAACATTAGATTAAATAAAAATAATTGCTGGAATAGGCTAATTCTTTATGTACAGTATATTACAATAATCCAGTTTAAGATTAATATATGGAATACTAAAGTAATAAAAAGCATTGATTTTACAACTGAATAAGTTCAGCATTTATAATGCCATTTCCATAAAGTGAATAATTTTGTTTCATCTATTTAATTATTGCTTAGAAAGCTTATAGAAAGATTTTTATTATTGTCTTATAACTTGGAAGTTATTTAATAATAATTTAAATTTTTTTCAAATGTCACTTTAATTAATATATGGCTCGTAAAGTGGATTTCTACATTCTACATGTTAAAAAATGAAGAATTAAATCAAAATTGTAATGACATGATCTTTAGTTTTAGTTTCATTAGCAAAATAGTAGAAAGTAATTTAGTTGTATGTAAATAAAATGAAATATTGCACAGTAAAATTAGGACTATTTTTTAAAATGAATATAATTATTTATATAATCAAAATCTAGTTTATATTCATATTACCTTTTGAGATACAATTTCAAATAGGAATTAAATGTTCTGTTACTGGTTTTGTTGTGGATATTTAAGAATTAAAAGCTATTGGCTTATTTCAGTAGCATATCATACAAGAAGCAGTTGTTGATATAGGTTTTATTGGAGGAGATGCATTTTGGGTCTTAATGACCCCTCTTCAGTCTTTAACATTAAGCCTAGACATTAAAAATATGTATCCATCTGTACATAAAATCTTTATAATCAATACATTAACTAATTTAAACTGTGATAATTGGGTAATTGAACTGGTTCGATTTGTTTTAAATTATAATTATTTTATTTGTAATGAAAAATCTTTTAGACAGTCTGATGGTATCTGTTTGGGTTCATGTATAGAACCTAAACTAGCTAAATTATGTATGATAGAAATAGATCTTATTATTAGAAACCTCAGAAGCATAATAGAATACAATAGATATGTAGATGACTGCTTAATAATTTATGATAATACTTTAACCAACTCTCAAACTATCCTTAACTGTGCCAATAATATAGTAACCAACATAGCTTTTGATATCAAACTTGAATATAATAACAATTTACCATTTTTAGACATCACTGTCTAAAGGTCTCATAACAACTTAAGTTTTAAAAAATATATTAAATCATGTAATGTAAAGAAAGTTATTAATCATTCCAGTAATCTAATATTTTTCTTGATATACATAGGTATGTATATCAAGAAAAACATTTTTAACATGTATATCACCAAAATTAAAACACGTACGACCAATTACCTTGAACAAACTAAAGAAATAGATATATTTATAAAATCTTTTAACTAAACGACTATCCAAATAAGATACTAGAAAACTGGCTTACCAACACCAACCCTACTACAACTCAAAAAAGTATAATACCAACTCAAATGGCTTATAAAAAACTTACTTACATCCCCATAGTATTTGAAAAAATAAAAAACTATTAAAACCACATAATATAACTCTAACCCCAGTATTTACTAATAATATTAAAAAGTTACTAATAACTAAAAACAATATTCAAAATATTGATATAATGCAACAAAATAATATTATATATAAAATATTCTGCAGCTGCCAACGGAATTACTAATACATAGGTGAAACTGGAAGAACCCTAAAATCAGTAGGTTGTGAATGGCTTTCTCAAGCTTTTGTGTGGGCGCCCTTGCTTTATCCACTATTGGGCATAATTGTCAGTCTACTTTATGTGTTTTTGTGTAGGTGAAAGGCCTGGGTATATTCGGCGAATCAACCACCACATGACCCAGTGCTAGGCGCTTGGCTAACTTAGAGCTTGCGAAGCGTTTAACTTTAGCTTGTAATCTGTCCATAGCGTCGTCACTTTCTCTCTCGCACATGGTATTAATTTATGTACTCTTTTCTGCTCCCTTAGGGATTTTTTATTTAGTGTAGTTCAAGACCATACACTGCACCAACAGGTGCTAGAAATGGCCCATCTCATATGTTACGAGTCTATTTTTACCCTAAAATCAGATTAAAAGAACATTCACATGCTATTAAATTTAATTACACTAATTCTTCTGTAGCCATACATTGCAATAGTGAAGGTTGTGAGATTTCACTCAATAATCTAAAAATACTCGGGATAGAAAAAAATATTATAAAAAGGAAACTATTTGAACATTTGGAAATTACTAAAATAAAAACTTATAAAATTAACTTAAATGATGGTCTAACCATTAATGATATCTGGAAACCACTCCTTCTTAACAGATAGTATCCACAAGTGATTCCATCCCACCCAATCTCTCTCAGATGGCCCCAATCTGGTGAAGTTATTCTGTCTTCCCATATAGATACAACTGCATTCTGCAAGTGCAACCATGAACTTAAGGATGATTCAAACTCTGTCTGCCTCTACCCTAAGTAATGTTAAATATTCAGTTTACTTTTTTGGTATTTTAAACACCACCCACCTTGTATTTTCTACTTATCTACAGGTAATAACTATCTATACCATTTTATAACATAACCATCTTAAACTTTATTTACTTTATAACTGTTTTACTTGTCCTCCTCTATTTTATCTTGCACTGTAAACTTTGTTCCCTTGTAAACAGATTCTACCTAGTCAATTACCCAATATTTTCTTTAATGTCAATTTGTAACCAATAATCAAGCATGTAAGTTAAAAACATTCTTGTTTAAAAAGATTGTATGTATTATTATATATGTTGTAATCCTTATCTATCTTCCTTTGTAACGTATAAGGACTGAAGAGGGGTCATTAAGACCTGAAATGCATCTCTTCCAATAAAACCTATATCAACAACTGCCCCTTGTTTGATATGTTACTGAAAAAAGCCAGTATCTTTTAATTCTTTAATATCATGTAGGGTGTTTAATGATATCAATTAAAACATGGATTAAATCTATGAATGAGTGGGATCTAAAGACAATATATGCATACACATGCTTTTGATTGCTTTAGAAAAATCATGATAGTGAATGAATATGTGTGGTACACAAAGAAATTTTTATATCTTCTAAAGACACACTTAATTACTTTAAACAAAGGAAAGTTGTTTGATGAATTTGTAATTACAATTTAAAATTGGCCTATAAACTGTTCTGTTGCATACACTAAGACCACTTTCAAACTGATGTTTAAACATAGATAAATGTGGATTAATTATTGATGTGAAATGATGGTAATTGATTTAGATGGCTAAAGAAAAGCAATATACAACATTTAAATTTTATGTATACAGCCACACCAATTGCCATATAAGATCAGGCTATTTTTCGGCAATTATAATTTTAATTACTAATTAATTAAAATTATAATTGCTGGAAAATATCCCAATCTTATACAGCAGTTGGTGTGACTGTTAGCTAAATTATGTATGATAGAAATAGATCTTATTATTAGAAACCTCAGAAGCATAATAGAATATAATAGATATGTAGATGACTGCTTAATAATTTATGATAATACTTTAACCAACTCTCAAACTATCCTTAACTGTGCCAATAATATAGTAACCAACATAGCTTTTGATATCAAACTTGAATATAATAACAATTTACCATTTTTAGACATCACTGTCTAAAGGTCTCATAACAACTTAAGTTTTAAAAAATATATTAAATCATGTAATGTAAAGAAAGTTATTAATCATTCCAGTAATCTAATATTTTTCTTGATATACATAGGTATGTATATCAAGAAAAACATTTTTAACATGTATATCACCAAAATTAAAACACGTACGACCAATTACCTTAAACAAACTAAAGGAATAGAAGACGTTTATAAAATCTTTTAACTAAACGATTATCCAAATAATAGACAAAATGGCTTAATAATACTGATCTCAATACAACCCCCCCAAAAAATACAATAACGACTGAAATTGCCTATAGAAAATGACCTTACTTATATTCTCANAGGTCATTTTAACATAGAGTAAATAGGGATAGGGGAACATGCAACCAAAAATAAACAAATTTTACTTTATAAGTTATTTTTATATTAATTTGTATAATAATATATGTTAAATAATACATAAACATATGCACACAGAAATGTAAAGTTCATTTTTTGTGACAAAGGTCCTGACTTTTCTGAAATTCTTGTTCTTTTGCAATAAAGTTGTGAAGTTTCATTTTTCACTTTTTTCTTTCCTTAAGCAAATGTTGGTAGAAGAAACTCGCATCTAAAACGCCTTGTTTTGCTTTTGCACTTCTTTCAAAATCTAGATCATTTGCTACAATTTGACTAATGATTTCAGTTATTGTTACCAAACTTTTACTAAGGAAATCTGTAGAGAAATTTTTTAGGTTCTTCATTTTCAGAATCTCTATTTTCCAGTTCTATATGAACTCCATGTTCTGCCAGTTCTTGAAGATCATCATTGGTAAGGCTCTCACCAGAAACATGTTGTAACTCCTCAATATCCTACTCATCTATATCACCTAGTCCTGCTATATCAATTAGCTTGAGTTTGATCAACCCAACAATACAGCGATAGGCTCTTCTTGTTGAGAGTTCTTGGATACCTTCAGCCATAACTTCTTCCACACTTTGTTCATGCATTTATCAGTTAATTCTTGCCGAGCGAAGCTGATATTGTCTACGGCATCCATGATGATGTATTTTTTCCAAAGTTGCACCAAACAACATAGATTTAAAGAAAGTACACCTTTTTGCCAGCTTTTTATGATTGGTTCGTGTTCATAAATAATCGTATTATGTACGAATCAATAAAATTAAAATGCCACAATAATTTAAATCAGCGTAAATTTTGAGCTTTTAAGACTTCGAGCAGACAGTGTGATATTGAATAAGCATTAAGCAGGGTCTTATGTACTGTAATTTTGGGTGGATAACTTGTGGGGTATCTGTGTTTGAAACATAATTTGAAAAGAAGTTTACATTATGTAATGGGGTGAGTTATATCCCAATTTTAAGTTCTAATCATGAGTCAAAGCCAAAGAAGCCATGCTTTTGCAAAGATTATGAAAGTATTTAAGGCTAGAATGGTTTCAAAGAGACTGATATGTATTGAAAACTGTTTTAAGCAATGTGTCATTCAAAACAGGAACTTGTCCTAACAATAATCAATCTTGCACCTATTCAAACATGTAGAACCTGAAGCAGACCTGTAAACTAGACAAAAAAATGTTTGTTTTTAATAAATGTTGCTGGAAGACATAAGGAAGATATGAGATTGATTATTGAAAACTGTTTTTCAGTACTATTCAGCAATAACTTTTTGATGTGAAATACATAGTAGCATACAAAAATATAACATTAGAATACTGTATATAGTTTTTTTTTCTGTAACTTTTATTGTATATTAAAAGATTTAGTAATACATGTTATGGCAACTTCTATATGCTTTATTTACCTATCAACTTCCTAAATTTCAGTAATCCAGAACTAGATAGTTCTTAATAGTGCTGGATTAGTGAGATTCTGCAATACTTGCAATTAAGATACAAATTCATCTTCAATCGATAAAATAAAAGAAGTGAAAAGGAATTAAAATCTAACAAAATTAAATATTAAAACAGGCAAATCTCATGACAAAATCCATTTTAAAAGATTACATTTTGAACAAACTTAAAGAAAATAATTTTAATATAAATAATAAAATTTTCTCAATGATGATATGAAGTTCTAAAACATAATGTATTAATTAAATAATTTCAATCTGACAAACATTTTTTCTTTGAAGTATAATTTTGAAATTTTCTTGAATTTAGATATTCTTTTTAACATTATATTCTATTTTTACGCATTATGTATTAAAGACAGCACAAGATATTTATTTGTAGAAGTGAAGATGTTGAAAAATTATTTGAAAATATTTGTTTAATACTACAGTAGAGCATCGATTATCCGACTCAATTGGGGACTGGGGTTGATCAGATAACTGAAAAAACGGATAACCAAAAAATATGAAAAAATACATTATTAGTATAGTATATTAGTATATCCCATGTAATTAGTATATTAGTATATCGCTATTAACCTACTTTGCGTTGAATTTTCATCGATGTTAAGCCTAACAAAAATTTTTTNTATGGTGCTTTATGGTGCATTGTCAAGGTGCTTCTTTGTGTTCCAATTAGAATGCTGGTAATGTACTGTATCAGTAAAAGGATATCGACTGGAGGTTGTAATGACATGGTGTTGTGTTTGGCATGGAGTCATAATGCATTTTTATCTCAATTATCTGTCTTCACATAAAATAGAGAAAATTAAGATCATGGACCTATCAAAGGCAGAGGGTCAAGGAAAATTGACTTAATGAGATTACATTATTTGGAAAACCTTATATACTGTGCTTGGGACCTGTATACAGCTTCAAGTTAACGCAGTTTGATGTATTTAGGTTTTACTGCATTACAGTTTTACTTTAGTCAACACTTCAGTTGGATATTTCAAAATGCGAAACAGTTTATGATCTAGACAAGCTTATAATTGTTTAAAATTATGTATTATTGTTCGGTTTCCTGACTTATGTTTTAGTCAAAAGCATTAGTTCAATGTTGTTTTAAACACTGTTTCCAAAATTAAAAGTTTAGTCATGGTGTTCATTGGTACCGGTAATTAAACTAGAATATATCATTATGACTTATGTTTTGCATTCATTCTCTTTCTCACAGTGCCAGTCATTGTAGCACCTGCAGAATGCTCATGTTTGAAATTTAAACTAATCAAGAATTACTTGCAAAGTATGATATGCAAACATAGATTATCTGCATTGGATATTTTGTCAAAAAACATAAATTGGCAACGGCATTAGATACATTTGAAATTTTGAAACTGTTTGCATTTGAAAAGTTAGAAAAAAATTTTTTAAGCCAGTATTATCGTCAATGAAGTTAATTACTACAGATTGCAGAAATTCCATATTCAAATATTTTAGCAGATATTTGTTTTACTGTTTTAATTTTAAAACTAATACTTCTGTATTCTGTAGCAATGCAAAATATAGTACAATATAGTAATTGTTATATATAGAAAGATGTTATCTTAACAAGAGACTTTATTCTGTCTAAAAATACACTACAAAAATATAGCACTGCCAGTTCAAACATTACAGTTACAACTGGACACAACAGGGAACAGTGTTTCACACTATCTCACTCTCCTACACTTACATTACACAATATAATCATTCAAATTACACTGTCTTATGTGGCTGTCTGCCATATATGCTTTTGTCCTTTTGTTCTTCTGACAATTTTTCCTGCTCTTTGTTATTTTTATCTTCTAGAACTTTCTAATCTTAATTATTCATTCTTGGAAGTAAGAGCCACTTCCTAGAATTCACCAACATCATATGCAAGGTTACCTGAAAGCATATGAAGCAAAGAAAGGTCACTTTTAGGTTGGTGCTTGAAGAGAGGTCACAAAAGGACAGAGATGTTACAGTGTCTAGTGCCCAAGAGACGGTTGAGGCTAGAACTTTGAGCAGAAACTTTGAAATTTCCAGGCCAAAGTTATTGTGTTAGAGCCAGCTTTTCAGCTTGAAGAGTTCAAACATGGTATGCACTATGGAAATAAAGCAGGATCTTCCATTTTCCTTCCTGTGTGCCTTAGAAGAAAGTTATTTCTCTGATATTGTTATTCAAGCAAGCAATAGAAAGGAGGTTTGTAAAGTATCTCTAGTTGTCCAAATATATATCTGTTTTTTTTTTCCAGAAATTTGCTGAAAAATGTTGTATATGGAATAACATGAAAATTATGTTCTAATAACAAAATATGTTTTTATTTATAAACTGTTGAATTGTCATGAAAGTTTCCAATTTCTGTGGTATCCAATTTTGACAGCATATGTTTGTAGTGTTGTGTAGATTTGATGGACATTTAATTGATGATGTTTAGTGCTGTCTTGCAGTAAATAATCTTACAAGGGGACCTTATGGTCTTGGAAATTCAGTTCGGGATGAGACTTTGTAGGTTAGTAGTATACCTCAAGGGTGTCCACCCAGAAGAATTGTAAAGCGCACTAGCCAGAAGATTCCGAGAGAAAAGCTCTAAAGTTTTAAGCACAGCTCTTATACTGATCGATTTTACACTATGGCAGCACAGNATGAAATACTGTAAATCCTTACCTGATTGCCCATGGGTGATTAGATGAGGCATCACTGTTTTGAATGTAATTTTTATTGGAAAACATTTTACTTAATTGTCTGTGGACATGGAAGTTTCAGTGAAATTGATACTGGATCACGTTAGATGTTCTCCACTCTAAGTATTCTGTCCAATAGCATATGAGATTAGAATTTCCAACCATTTCTAATTCTTTAAAAAGTTTTGTCTGTATATTATTATTTTTTTTTAAATTTTATTGTGATATTCAAAATGAATTTTTTTCCCACTAGCTCAATAAGGTTTTTATTACTTTTTCACATAAAACTTCCCCAATTTTTCAACAGAAAATGTTTTTACTCGCTGTTGTTTGATGATATCTAACTATAAGTGTGATTTTGACATCTGTAAAATATGGGTCATTGCTAGGCAATGGTCTATATCAGTGTTTTTCAACCTTCTTGAATACGCGACCCCTTTACAAGTTAAAAAATTCTGGTGACCCCCCCCAGGGCCATATTAAAACTATATCAGTGATTTTAAAAACTATGTATTTAATTTTCTTTCTGTTGAGAACTAAATGTCGATCGAACCTGAAAAATAATACCTGTAAAACCAATTGTACTGTAATAAACCTGAAAAACCAATTGTACTGTAAATTTTACAGTACAATTGGTTTTTCAGGTTTATTTTACAGTGTAAAATAAACAGGCACAGCCTTCTCACTGAAATTGTAGTTTTTTTTTTTATTGTAGTGTAGGACCTACAAACACTTGTCTTTTTCTTTTACCCGCGACTCCCTGTGTAAGGCTTTGCGACCCCATGGGGGTTGCAACCCACAGGTTGTAAAACACTGGTCTATATGAATCCATTTTTTTGGATGAAACAGTATAGCGAAAACTAGTCTTTATAGTACAATGGTACTAAAAGAAAAATGTTTCACTTAATTGTTTATTCATGTTTAAGCAAGCAATAGACAATTAAGTGAGTATGCTTATGTGGACAATTATGTGAGGATTTATGGTAATAAGTGGAGTTTTTAGAACCTTAAATAGATTTTATAGCATATTTAATAATATGAAAAATTATTTAATAAAATTTCATAAGAGGTGGCACCACACGCAATTATAACTTTTGCCTGGAAAGTTACGCTCGTTTCTGGATTTTTTAAAATATAGTAAGTGTCCCTGGTAACAGAATAACACACAATACCCATTATATCAATTATTTATTAATTGTTACATCAGAATTAGTTTATATTTTAAAATATGAAGAATTTATTTGATAAATGACAAGAGGTAAACTTCATTTTATAAGGTTTATCAATAAGAAAAATTTGTATAAAGTTTGTCAGATGCATACACGATTCAGAATAGAGTCTTTGATAAAAGTATATTCAAAGTAGAAACATAAAAATCTTTTTATATCCGAATTGTCATCAATCATACTCCCATTCTTTTTTTCTTATATTTAAAAAAAATAATATATATTTTTTATTTATTCTTTTTATTTAAAAAAATATATATTATTGACCTACTTCCTCCCTTTATCTAACGTGCAGAGAATATATTATGAATCAATGATTTTTGATAATATTTACATACATCACTCTCCTTTTTTTACCTTTAAAATTCTTTTATTTATAGAAATAAAATACTTTTTAAAGAACAAATATAGAATTTTTATATTTAATTTAAATTGTAAAAAAATTAATTAATAATTTTTAAACATTTTTTAAATAAGATTTTTAATTTTTATTACATATATTGCAGTTTAGAATATTAAAAATATATAATATGATAGTATACAAGTTCTATTGGAAANTCCTTGACTACCTGACCTATTTTTAGCCTGTATGCACCATCACTCTGGCGACCCAGAACTGAATCTGGATGGGTAAAAAACTTTTTGGCAGGTGAGTCATTCAGATATGTTGGGGTCCATCCCTCACTACCCAGCACTCTATTATGAACCTGGATGAACTCATAATGGGCTTACTAAAAATGCCCTCTTACAAGGGGACCTTATGGTCTCAGAAATTCAGTTCGGGATGAGACTTCACAGGTTAGTAGTATACCTCAAGGGTCCACTCAGAAGAATTGTAAAGCGCACTAGCCAGAAGATTCCGACAAAAAGGGCTCTAAAGTTTTAAGCACAGCTTATATATTGGTCGATTTTACACTATGGCAGCACAGCGAAATGGCTGATTCTGTAGCGAACTCGCTTGCCACGTGGGCGATCTAGATTTGGTTCTACCTTCGGCTAACTTTTTTTTATTTTTATTTTTAATTGCTTTAAAACTTATAACAACTTTGAAATAAAGTTAATGACCTAAAAATATTATCAATTAAATCATAAATAATTTTATTTTACTTATGAAATGACTGTTACAGCTAATTAAAATGTGAATTAAAGATGATAATTTATTTTTAAAAAGTTGAATAATTTCAAATGCATTTTTGTCCCATAACTGTCAACTTTCACACCTGGGAGCTAATCATTTGGTGAGTTTTCACAAGTCAGCAGCAAAAGTGACACTTTCACATAACTTTTGTCTTAAGTTCATTGGTTGAAGACAGACTCAGCCATTTCGCTGTGCTGCCATAGTGTAAAATCGATCAGTATAAGGGCTGCACTTAAAATTTTAGAGCTCTCAGAATCTTCTGGCTAGTGTGCTTTACAATTCTTCTGGGTGGACACCCTTGAAGTATACTACTAACCTACAAAGTCTCATCCCGAACTGAATTTCCGAGACCGTAAGGTCCCCTTTTTAGAGAAAATCATGAGATTTTGACTTCAAATTTGCACATTTATTTCAATGCTAAACATATACAATGATAAGATTATTAGATTGGGCATTTTAGTGCCACTTGGGCTACATTACAAATTTTATACTGTATGAATGTAAATAAACAGCAAAATGATACTCTTCGTTTTCAATAAAAATTACTTTTAGACTCTTTTGGATGACAAATAATATTTTAGATGCTAAATTTTTTTCATTTTCTGACAACTCTGTACAGTGGGTTGAGGCTTCCTTCTAAAATTGAGAGATGTATCACATATGATTCTTATTTTTTTTTATCACTTTTTGTACTTTTTTAATTTGTAGGACCTAAGGTAGGAAATAGATCCAAAATGAAAATATATAAATGCAAAAGTGGGCATCTTTTATTTATATTCATTATCATTATTTATTTATATTCATGAAATTCTGAATATTATATTCTGTAAAATTTTTGGATTCATACTCACCAGATTACTTCACGTAGAAAAGCATTTTGATAAATTGTCAAGTGATGAAGGCTTAACATGTTTCAATAAATTGTTTAAAACAGCTGTTTTTTACCATAGGCTTGAAACCGCCATTTTTCAGTTGAGTTTGAGATTTTAGGGACTAAATAAGATAGTAATCTTGTTTAGACTATTGCTTCCTGATTACATTTTAAATGAACAAGATGATGAGCTGTTTATTAAAATAACTGAATTAACAGCTTCCTATAATAAACCAATGATTGCCTAAATGATCAGGCTATAATATAACTATAACAGCTTCCTATCAACATTTTTTATCTATTGGGTTAGTCTCACAAGTTAGTACAAAAAAAAGTCAAAGTTTAAGGGGTAAAAATATCCTGACTTAGAGTTTTGAGGTAACAAATTTAATAATGATTTTCTATTGAAAATTTTTCTGTGGCCATAAATTTCATGATATTGAGCTGTTTCTCAAGGATCTGTTCACAGCATGATTACAAAATTATATACAATTTATGGTGCTTTATGGTGCATTGTCAAGGTGCTTCTTTGTGTTCCAATTAGAATGCTGGTAATGTACTGTATCAGTAAAAGGATATCGACTGGAGGTTGTAATGACATGGTGTTGTGTTTGGCATGGAGTCATAATGCATTTTTATCTCAATTATCTGTCTTCACATAAAATAGAGAAAATTAAGATCATGGACCTATCAAAGGCAGAGGGTCAAGGAAAATTGACTTAATGAGATTACATTATTTGGAAAACCTTATATACTGTGCTTGGGACCTGTATACAGCTTCAAGTTAACGCAGTTTGATGTATTTAGGTTTTACTGCATTACAGTTTTACTTTAGTCAACACTTCAGTTGGATATTTCAAAATGCGAAACAGTTTATGATCTAGACAAGCTTATAATTGTTTAAAATTATGTATTATTGTTCGGTTTCCTGACTTATGTTTTAGTCAAAAGCATTAGTTCAATGTTGTTTTAAACACTGTTTCCAAAATTAAAAGTTTAGTCATGGTGTTCATTGGTACCGGTAATTAAACTAGAATATATCATTATGACTTATGTTTTGCATTCATTCTCTTTCTCACAGTGCCAGTCATTGTAGCACCTGCAGAATGCTCATGTTTGAAATTTAAACTAATCAAGAATTACTTGCAAAGTATGATATGCAAACATAGATTATCTGCATTGGATATTTTGTCAAAAAACATAAATTGGCAACGGCATTAGATACATTTGAAATTTTGAAACTGTTTGCATTTGAAAAGTTAGAAAAAAATTTTTTAAGCCAGTATTATCATCAATGAAGTTAATTACTACAGATTGCAGAAATTCCATATTCAAATATTTTAGCAGATATTTGTTTTACTGTTTTAATTTTAAAACTAATACTTCTGTATTCTGTAGCAATGCAAAATATAGTACAATATAGTAATTGTTATATATAGAAAGATGTTATCTTAACAAGAGACTTTATTCTGTCTAAAAATACACTACAAAAATATAGCACTGCCAGTTCAAACATTACAGTTACAACTGGACACAACAGGGAACAGTGTTTCACACTATCTCACTCTCCTACACTTACATTACACAATATAATCATTCAAATTACACTGTCTTATGTGGCTGTCTGCCATATATGCTTTTGTCCTTTTGTTCTTCTGACAATTTTTCCTGCTCTTTGTTATTTTTATCTTCTAGAACTTTCTAATCTTAATTATTCATTCTTGGAAGTAAGAGCCACTTCCTAGAATTCACCAACATCATATGCAAGGTTACCTGAAAGCATATGAAGCAAAGAAAGGTCACTTTTAGGTTGGTGCTTGAAGAGAGGTCACAAAAGGACAGAGATGTTACAGTGTCTAGTGCCCAAGAGACGGTTGAGGCTAGAACTTTGAGCAGAAACTTTAAAATTTCCAGGCCAAAGTTATTGTGTTAGAGCCAGCTTTTCAGCTTGAAGAGTCCAAACATGCTACTGGCTTTTAGGACAAAATATACAAGAAGACCCTCAAGAACTGAAGGAAAAGAAGCTAGAATCAAGTATTTTGCATTGAAGCTCACATGTGGCCCTCACAGTAACAAAAAGTCCCTGTATTCTTTCCTAACCAATCTGCCATCTTAGCTACTTCTTGCCCCCTATTTTCAATTTTCTTTTATTGGAGTGAGTGTAGTATTAAGGGTTAGTTTTAAGAAAATTAATTATGCTTGTTTATTGTATTGAATTATTGTGATCGTGATTTGATTTGACATGGCCATTTTATTTTTGTGATTGTTTCATCGATGATCATGTCTAAGGTTGGCTGGAGAAACCATCCTAGAGCTGATTTTCTGTATTGAACCTGTAAATAGTTATATCACACATAAATAAATAAATTTTAAAACCATCATGCATTTTTAGTTTGGGTGTTTGCCTTAGTGGTATTGGAGACAAAGGTTTCCAATTGGATACATGCAGATTTTAAAGTGTGGGCATGTGACAAGGTTTCTTTGAATTTTAGAGTATGACCTTCTAAAAGACATTGTTGAGTCTGGTTGGATCACAACTCAGCGATAAAAGCATCATGTACATATTCACTTTTATACTCTTCAGCAGAGACAGAAGTGAAGTTACAGTCCTTGCTTAATGCCCTGAGATACTGATAACATTGGCCAATTGACTCACTGGGTTGTTGACGACAATTAATGAGGCAATGGGAAGCAAAAATTTCATTTACGGACTTCAAATATAGAGCAAAGTCTTAATGGCATCTTCAAATCCAGAGCACTATGATATATAGGAGTTGACTAGGGCAGTGGCTTCCAAAGTGGGGTATGTGTACCCAGGGGGTACACAAAGTGATACTTGGGGTACATCATGCTTTCCTTTAAAATACTGTATGTGTCCTGTCCTCAGTCTGTCTAATCTTACAGTCATTTTCCCAAAGTAGGCTCACGATCACTTGCGGTCATACACAAAAAAGATTCAAATTGTGGTTAGCTGGAAATTTAGCAGGAATTATGTATTTATAGTAGAAATTTAGCAAATTTTTCTGAAACAAAAAATATGAGTAATTTATTCCATAAACATAGATTTTATATGTATATTTTTCTAATTTGAAGTTTTATTGCAGACGAGAGATTCATTTAGACTCAATATTCCTTCCAATTCCTTGTCTGATGTGAAAGTTAGTGCAAAAGTAAAATTTACCACAAAGTCAGACAGGATACGGTAAAAATAATAATTGATATATTTTTACAAGTAAACAATTTCGCATATATATACAGATTCTTCTTTGGGAATTTCAATGTCATGATATATTACAATAGTATGCGAAGTTACCACTAAGACAATAGTTTGTTATATCCAGTGCTTTTTTTGGAAAAAAAAAAATCGTGGAATGCTCATCTCATTACTAAAAATATATTACATGCATCGTACACAAAATTCGGCACACAAGCAGGAGCAGGATTGTCTTAATAATTTTGTTGCTTATCTTCTATGCTCAGCAGAGCGATTCAA
The DNA here is from genome assembly GCF_000671375.1 of Centruroides sculpturatus. Classification (NCBI taxonomy): domain Eukaryota; kingdom Metazoa; phylum Arthropoda; class Arachnida; order Scorpiones; family Buthidae; genus Centruroides; species Centruroides sculpturatus. The sequence goes on from NW_019385078.1 coordinate 56,987, forward strand.
TGTGGACCAAACATCAAATTTTCAAAAATTTTCTTAAAACTTTTAAAATATATCGAAAAAAGGTGGTGGAATGCCGTTCCATTGTGTTCTATGACAAAAAAAAGTGCTGGTTATATCCAAATGAGAGGTACCATTCCCGATTGCGATAATATGAAGCCTCAATCTTAAAACTAATCTTATACACTAAGTTAACAATAATGGAAGAAAAGGATAGAAACAAGAGGATGAAGAAAATATACAGTATATACAATAGAAACAGGGATACCCGGGATTTTGTTTGGCATATTTGCACTATGCTTACTGCTGGGTGGGATACCGCACGATATTCTCCAAAAATTTGACTCATTGTCTTCTTCTTCTTCTATACTTAAGATTTTTCCTTTCACTGTCATCAATTCTACCTTAAAACAGGACCCCTTGTCTTAACGTACTTCTGAGATCTCCGGTTGTTGCTAACACGACTCGGAGCATTCTCATCATGTCCATATACTTAGCAGTCCAGCAAGAGAATGCCTTGTTCGTTGTCTGTTTGTCCTCAGGGTCCTGTTCACTCTTTGTTCTTCACATTTCTCAGAACTGGTCATCCCACCCAAGGGACAGGGATTTAGTTAAGAAATAGATAAGAAAGTTCTAGAAGGAAATGGAACAATAGGACAAAGGGTAGAAAGAAGAAACTAAACTAAACTTAAATTAATATTTACAAAAATATAGCATACAGCTACACTGATTATGCATTCAAGAACCAAAAAATAATAGATTTTATATTATGTTATATTATAGGGGGTGGTACAACTTATAGTTATTTTCATCCTAGGGGTATGCAATCAAAAAAGTTTGGTGTTCACTGGACTAGGGGACCAACAAAATTAACAAGAAGGCTAAATTTCCTCATATCTATTTCTGTCAATGATACAAAATTCTTGACAGTTTGGTACAAATGAGATTATTGTTGAGAAGTGCCGCTAATGTTTGGGTCAGTATTAAAGTGTTCAGGTTTGAGTAAACCATCCATCCTAAATAAATTTTAGACACAAATAAATTGTCATAATTGCCAAATTGATAAAATGACCATTGATAATCGTATCAATTCTATTCCACACAATTATGCTACAGTTTTTGAAGCCGAGTTTTGTCACAAAATTTCAATGATAATAAATGTCTGTTTTTTTTTTTTAGGAATAATAAATTTTAGATTGTTTTAATTTATTTCTTACATTTCTTCTTCTTACTGTTGTTGTTTGTGCAAGTTAATATTTCTGTCTGGATTAGTTTTGTTGTCATAAAATTACAGTAAGTTATTGTTCATTTTTAAAATAAAATTATTTTATTAATTCATTTTTGTGTTATTTTTGTTAGTTTTACTTGTTTTTAAATTTGTCTTTAATGAAAATTGGATCTTTTTCTTTTTCTTTTTAATGAAAAGAAAAAGGTTCAAGTCAAGTTTTCTAAAAAAACATGGTATGATAAGTCCTAAATTAATACCAAAATACATAGCTATATAAAGTAAAAAGAAAAAAGTTTTTTATTTTTGCACTGCTAATTTGTTTATAATATTTATTTTATTTCTTATTTTAATCATGAAATACAGTTCTTATTTTGAATGATATTTATTAACATTATTAAAAAATTACAATTAATTATAGTTTAATAAACATTTCCTTTTTTTTTTAGTTTAAAGTTCATAAAATTGTTTTGCAACTTGGTAATCCGGAAATAGATTGGACACAATCACCAACTCCTTTACAAGATTTACCAGAAGATGTTTTATATGCTACTCTGTATTATATTTATTGTGAATGTTTGCCAGATAATCTGCAAGAAGAAACAGCAATGAATTGCTTGCATTTATTAGCTCACATACCTGGTTTTCGAAAATTTGAAGAATTATGTGAACTGTTTTTAAAAAATTCTGCTCTAAAACAACGTAATAATTTATATTCTTGTATTTATATAAAAAGAAATGTTTACGAGATGAAATATCATCATAATTTATTTTACAGAAATAACCAGTTTAGTAACAGAAATGCATATGTGTGCCAATCACATAATTGATTGTTTCAGTGGTGAAGTCAATGTTCATGATGGACCGTCCACAGTTTCTGTTAATAGCCCAATGACAAATGGCATTATTGAATCAGACAATCTTCCATATAATCCTGCTAGACTTTGTTATGTAATTAAACAAGCATTAAGAGAGGGTGCTGTTGGTAAGTTTCAATATAAATGTTTTAATTTAATATGAAATCAGATTATTATTTTCATCTTATGAAACTTTTAGAAATTTATACATGTATAAATTTTTGCTTTTTTACATATCTTACTATGTAACTTTCTCTATCTTTAAAATTTATGATCAAAGAATGCTGAAAATAACTCATGATGATACAATATGGAATACAATAGAAATAGACATAAGTATTATAATATTTACTAAATTAAAACATTAGTAACTGAAAGTGATTATAATTACATTATTTGTCAGAATTCACCACAGTTAGACTCTACAGTATTTTTATCATTCATATACTCTCCCAAGAGATTTTTAGCTTTTAACCCTAACCAGAATTTCTTATTACTTAATTCCAAAAGAAATAAGAAACAATTTTCTCTTAAAAACATTTCATTTTTTTCTCTCTACTGTCTATATCTTGGCCTATTATTGTTAATGACGTATACATTAACCTAATTTAATTATTAATGCCAGACAAACTCCCAGATTATTAATCAGGCTATAACAATACTAATTTAATGATTAGATGTAAAGCATTTGGTTATAGTTAAGCTAATATCTAGTGATAAATTTCATAATTAGTTGGTGGCTTAACCACCTACTTACACTGCTTTGAAAAAACTACACTTTCACTAATACTAATACTAATACTAATAATCACCTTCAAAGAAAAAAATACATTCTAAATATAGAACAATGCCATCAGTGTAGAACTTATAAACATGATTTTGAAAATTTTTAATTTTCAGAATTAATAAGTTTTTCAGTTTTCCCATTTTCCATTCTGAACAGGACAATTTTGACCTTTTGTACACTTATTACTTCAACCTTGCCTTTCTTTTTGTCCATTTTCAAATCTCTTTCAACCTTAGACTGGAAATTCAGTAGACTATAGAAGTATTGTTTCAAATGCTTTCTAATCTCTCCCTCATCAGTTAGCACTCTCTGGTTTTTATCCTTTATGCGATGTATCTGTCCACGATCACTGCTTGTCCTTTCTTTTATTTTGGCCAGCTTGTATACCACCTTCTCACCCTCTCTTGTCTCTAATTTCTTAAAGTTCATCTAAGACTTTATATTTGGCCTTACTAACTGCTCTCTTAGTTTTTGTTTTGGCTTCTTTATACTTCCTACAGTCATCCATTTCTTGAACAAAATCTTCTTTTCCTTAATAATTGTCTGCATGTCCTCATTCCACTAGCAAGATTTTTTCCCAACACGTTCTTTGATCCCAGTTTCACCAACCACTTCTCTTTTCACCAACCATCACAATGTTCTCAGTCATTTTCTTCCACACAGTATTACATCTAGTTCTAAATCCCAACAGTCCAACAGAAACAGCCTCTTCCTAAACTCTCTTTCTTTTTTGCCCTTCAATTTCTACCATCTTATCTGTGGAGAACCGACTTGTTCTCTGGCTTCCTCCTGTATTTTAATCTTCAAATCCATCACAAGCATTCTGTGTTCAGTGCTAAGGCTCTCTCCTGATATCACATTCCAATCTTTACACATCTTCAGAATCTCCCTTCTGATTAAAATATAGGTAATATATGACATTCCCACTATTCTTGTAAATAACCAGATGCACCATTCTCTTTACATAAAAGATATTTACTATGGCCAGTCAATGATCATTACCATCTAGAGTTTGGATTCCTTCATTGTTCTTAGCTCCAAAGCCCTGTCCACTGTGCATCCTGTCATAACCATTTCTTTCTCTTCCAACAAGCTCATTTATGTCTCTGCTAGTTAGTGCCTTCTTGCATTCTGGTATTCCCTGTAATAGGTCATCTAGGCAATTCCAGAACTTCTCTTCCTCTCCTAATCCTGCTTGAGAGGAATATGCACTGAGAAAGTTTCAAGCTGTCTTTCCAAGGATCACTTAGATCATCATAATTCTGTCATTTATTCTTTTTACTTTTACTAAGTTACTTTCTCCTTCAGCTCTTTACAGCCCACAATCCCAACTCCATTCCTGCTGTTTCTCATTTAAGAATACCACTTGTAGTCACAACCAATTTCTCTAGCCTTCTCTTCTTTCCATTTTGTCTCTTGTAAGGAGGCCTCACTCTCCTTTTCTTTATAACAGCTACCATCTCTGCTTTTTCCTGTTAGTGTCCTTATGTTCTATGACATTACCCTTAAACTGCAGATTAATTTCTTTGGATATGCCTGTCCAGTCTTGTGTGGTAGCCCCTGCTCATTTTTTTACAGCAACAGGGTATTGCTGCTATGTGTCACTTATGGGGCACGCTCAAGCTATGACTGAATTTCCAGAATAACTCATCATGATTTGGCAGTAATTTTATAGATACATGGCCAAATGATTGCCTTAACTTGCATCTTGGGACATATGTATCCAGCAGATATATATCATATTTTTAATTTAATTTCTAAAAAAATTAACAGTTGAACTGCAGGCTTTGTAGTATTCCTCAACTGATATGTTCTGAAGCAATACCTACAGTGGTTTTCAAGTTTATAACTTTTTTCCCAGAGAAATTTTTACGAAAAACAATACCTTACTATCACCTGCAGTAAATTCTCTCTCAGCGTGAGAACACTGTACACTCAATTGTTGCACATAACAATTGCAATTCAATAAAATAACAATGTAGAATATTTAACTTTTACCACAATGCTACACATTCTATTTTTTTCTCCTGGTTTCAATGACCGGACCAATCCCAATTCATTCCAAATAAGTCATTGCAGCTTTTTTGACAATGCAATTTTCTTGCATTGGTGTTATTGCCTTGCTTTCTCACAATCAGACCAGGATAAGAAATTTAATACTTTCAATTTTGCAACATTTAAAATTTATATTTGTTACGTAGCAATACCATTTAGTGAATGTGATCCAAACATTTATTTGGTAATTTTATCAGTATTTTTTTAAATTATTAAAAATAAAATTATAGAATTCATTACTGGCAATACTAGTTGTTAAGTTAACAACTGCTACTTTACAACTGGTTAATATTAGATCAAAATAAACACTGCTAAAACCTAAAAAACCAGCAAGAAAATTATACACAAAGTGCGAATGTTTTTGTCCATGTTAAATGAGCATCGTCATGCAACAAACTACTGAGAACACATGGGATTGCTGAACACATGTGTAGGGGGAACGGGTGTATGACATAAGAAAAGAGGAGGGGGTTTATATTTTGTAGAAAGAGTTCCAGGCAGTGGGGAAGGAGTAAACGTCTTCATAGTTTATGGTTGCATTATAGTGGGTGGCTTTGTAAATGTCCACTTGTTCTGGATGTTTAAGCACATGTGGTTTAGATTCGTAATGTAAGAGGTGTGTCTCATGAAAGTCCACCTGGATGCTGGGATCACCCTGTAGCCAAAGTGATCTACTAAGTACTAAGGAAATCTTTGACATTTTTAGGCAATTAACTAAAACATATCATAAGCATTCTACAGAGAGACTAAATAACAGGTGACTGATCGGTATTTGCTACTTCTCCAACCCCTGCATCATCACAGTCTAGATGATAGATCTTTTAATGTTGGCTTTACTCTATGCAGAACTTCTACTGCAACTGATGTTTTTAGCTCTGTGTAAACTATGTACTTTTTCTTATTTTGTATAAAATACTTATGATCTTATTATTATTTCTATGTCAGTAGGTATTTACATTAAATTATCTTGATTTCCTGCAACTGTTTTGTTATTGTATGTGTTTGTTATTTTGTTTTGTTGCTTGATGTTAATTACAAATTACCACTTTCATACTGTTTAAGTTATACCAAACTATGTATCCTTATTTAGTATTATATGTTTTTAAGCCTGACCATGCTTAGCAGAGTCGGGCATGTACGGTGTACATTTTTAATAAAACCTGAACCTGACGCTGGATGCTGGGATCGGTTGTGTAGGAAGCAAAAGCCGTATTGTTTAAACCTTTTTGATAGATGCTTGATGTTCCTTGAGACAGATATATAATGGGCGAGACGTAGCACCTATGTATTACAGGTGGCAGTTGTAATGGTGGTCAATGATTGGGATGCTGTAGTTGCCTGATGTGTGGTTCATTCTTGTTGGAACGATCTTTGGCTTTGCAGAGTAGAAAGGTGATAGCTGGGCTTCTGTGGAAAGCCAAACGACAATTATTTCCTTATGCAATTTCTCTGTAAAGTGTGGCAAGGGACTTATTGTAAGTTACGGTCTTAAATTTTGTTTCTTTTTGAGTGGGTTTATTTAGCTGGATGGAAGCAGTGTTGGAAAGATTGCAGATAAGACCTCTAATAATGTGTGGGGGTAGCCATGCTGGATGGTGTATTGGGTGATAATACATAGCTCCTTCTCTATTTCCTGTTTGCTAGAAGAATGGGAAAATGCTCTCTGTATTAAGACTCTGAAAGCAGCCATTTTGAACTTGAAAGGATCATGGGATGAGGCTGGGATGAAGGTGGGGAAATGGGTAGGTTTCCTATAGACTTGAGTAGACAAGCATCCCAGTTTGTTGGTGATCTGGAGGTCCAGGAAATGAACGGAGTGGGCGTTGTCCTGTTCAAGATGGAGTATTAGGCCGAAGGGGTTGTGATTGATCATCTGTAAGAAATCCAGAATAACAGACTTAAACATCTAGAACAAGTGGAAATTTACAAGGCTCCCCATCATAACGCAGCCATAAATTATCATGATGTTGACTTCTTTTCCACTGCCTGGAAGTCTTTCTACAAAATATAAACCCCCTCCTCTCTTCTTACATCATACACCCCTTCCTCCTACACACATGTTCAACAATCCCCTGTGTGTTCTCAGCAGTTTGTTGCCTGACAGTGCTCATTTAACACAGGTGAAAATGTTTGCACTTTGTGTATAATTTTCTTGTTGGTTTGTTAGTGTTTATTTTCGACTGGTTGTTAAATCTGAAAGAAAACATTTCCCTGAGTGCAAGAAAACAATTTGTTAGTCATTTGACCCACTACAGATAAAGAAGAGAATTTTTGAGAACAATGTAATAAACTGATTGGCAGTTTGTTATCCTTCGTGGTTGGGGTCTGGCAGAGTCCATCACTTTAATCACTTTCTTAGGATACAATATACAAACTTTAACTATCCTGAAGTTGAAAATAATACAATTGTGTGAAATTTAACAAATTTGATGTTAATACATGAAAGCTGAAATGATTTATAGTGAGTTCATATTTGACAAGTTTAGGTTTTTGCATTTACAGATCAAATTACAAAAAATATAAGTAAAATTTTCATTTTTTAAACCCACAAGTATTTTACATTCTTAGATAATAGAAAAAATATAGATATCAAAGATATAATTATAGTCAAGCATATATATCAGTAAAAATATAAAAATTGCATTAATATGCTTTATGTATCCCATAGTACAATGCCCCAGGTGAGCTCTTAAAACTTGATGTGCCTAAAGGGGACTTAAATACTTGGGCTATAAATCCATTAATTTTAATAATTAAATACACTGCTGGCCAAGTAAAATGCAACACCTGCAATATCTAGAGGCCTACATGGTGTTGCATTTTACTTGTCCAGCAGTATAGTTTAACCCCTCACTCTCCATTGACGGACATATACGTCAAGCCTACATAGCGTTACGAAAAACGTGGTCCTTAAGGCCATTTTTGAAAAAAAATNTTAATGTTGGCTTTACTCTATGCAGAACTTCTACTGCAACTGATGTTTTTAGCTCTGTGTAAACTATGTACTTTTTCTTATTTTGTATAAAATACTTATGATCTTATTATTATTTCTATGTCAGTAGGTATTTACATTAAATTATCTTGATTTCCTGCAACTGTTTTGTTATTGTATGTGTTTGTTATTTTGTTTTGTTGCTTGATGTTAATTACAAATTACCACTTTCATACTGTTTAAGTTATACCAAACTATGTATCCTTATTTAGTATTGTATGTTTTTAAGCCTGACCATGCTTAGCAGAGTCGGGCATGTACGGTGTACATTTTTAATAAAACCTGAACCTGACGCTGGATGCTGGGATCGGTTGTGTAGGAAGCAAAAGCCGTATTGTTTAAACCTTTTTGATAGATGCTTGATGTTCCTTGAGACAGATATATAATGGGCGAGACGTAGCACCTATGTATTACAGGTGGCAGTTGTAATGGTGGTCAATGATTGGGATGTTGTAGTTGCCTGATGTGTGGTTCATTCTTGTTGGAACGATCTTTGGCTTTGCAGAGTAGAAAGGTGATAGCTGGGCTTCTGTGGAAAGCCAAACGACAATTATTTCCTTATGCAATTTCTCTGTAAAGTGTGGCAAGGGACTTATTGTAAGTTACGGTCTTAAATTTTGTTTCTTTTTGAGTGGGTTTATTTAGCTGGATGGAAGCAGTGTTGGAAAGATTGCAGATAAGACCTCTAATAATGTGTGGGGGTAGCCATGCTGGATGGTGTATTGGGTGATAATACATTGCTCCTTCTCTATTTCCTGTTTGCTAGAAGAATGGGAAAATGCTCTCTGTATTAAGGCTCTGAAAGCAGCCATTTTGAACTTGAAAGGATCATGGGATGAGGCTGGGATGAAGGTGGGGAAGTGGGTAGGTTTCCTGTAGACTTGAGTAGACAGGCATCCCAGTTTGTTGGTGATCTGGAGGTCTAGGAAATGAACGGAGTGGGCGTTGTCCTGTTCAAGATGGAGTATTAGGCCGAAGGGATTGTGATTGATCATCTGTAAGAAATCCAGAATAACAGACTTAAACATCTAGAACAAGTGGAAATTTACAAGGCTCCCCATCATAACGCAGCCATAAATTATCATGATGTTGACTTCTTTTCCACTGCCTGGAAGTCTTTCTACAAAATATAAACCCCCTCCTCTCTTCTTACATCATACACCCCTTCCTCCTACACACATGTTCAACAATCCCCTGTGTGTTCTCAGCAGTTTGTTGCCTGACAGTGCTCATTTAACACAGGTGAAAATGTTTGCACTTTGTGTATAATTTTCTTGTTGGTTTGTTAGTGTTTATTTTCGACTGGTTGTTAAATCTGAAAGAAAACATTTCCCTGAGTGCAAGAAAACAATTTGTTAGTCATTTGACCCACTACAGATAAAGAAGAGAATTTTTGAGAACAATGTAATAAACTGATTGGCAGTTTGTTATCCTTCGTGGTTGGGGTCTGGCAGAGTCCATCACTTTAATCACTTTCTTAGGATACAATATACAAACTTTAACTATCCTGAAGTTGAAAATAATACAATTGTGTGAAATTTAACAAATTTGATGTTAATACATGAAAGCTGAAATGATTTATAGTGAGTTCATATTTGACAAGTTTAGGTTTTTGCATTTACAGATCAAATTACAAAAAATATAAGTAAAATTTTCATTTTTTAAACCCACAAGTATTTTACATTCTTAGATAATAGAAAAAATATAGATATCAAAGATATAATTATAGTCAAGCATATATATCAGTAAAAATATAAAAATTGCATTAATATGCTTTATGTATCCCATAGTACAATGCCCCAGGTGAGCTCTTAAAACTTGATGTGCCTAAAGGGGACTTAAATACTTGGGCTATAAATCCATTAATTTTAATAATTAAATACACTGCTGGCCAAGTAAAATGCAACACCTGCAATATCTAGAGGCCTACATGGTGTTGCATTTTACTTGGCCAGCAGTATAGTTTAATAGCCAATTGCCACCTGATGCTAATCCTCCTCCTTTCTCTTCCTGGTTTGGGACCAGCAATAGCAGAATAAAATAGTTCTATTGAACACATACAAATTGGAAAATTGAACTGTTACAAAAAAAGGTTAAAAAAAATTCTTTTTTATTATATTATATTCACTTAATGCATATATATTAAATTATCACAGTAATATTATACTCCTGTGACAACAATATACTGAGTAGATGCACTATATCATTACTGTGATGCATAGCACAGAGCACTCACATTCATGGAGTCTTACACTGTGAAAAACTATACAAGTATTTAATTTTCCACATCTAACAACTCTGGTTTTTTCATTCCTGATGGTTCTTTCTTAATTCTATTAAGTGTCTACCCATGGCCAAGTGGATAAAGCACCAACCATTGGTAGTCAGTCATGGGTTCATGTTTTGCCAGTGGGCTGGCCATGTGGAGTTTTCTGCATTTTCTTCACATTAATAATACCTAAATAGGTGCCAGTTTACTGTAGAAGTTCTCCTGGGAGGCAAACCCCTAGGCAGATTGTCCACATGTTGTGTTGCTGTAAGCAAATAAACCAAACTAATTCTAATAATTTTTAGTATCGCTCTCAAAACTGGATTTTTATAAACATACAATGCATGAAACCAAAACCAACACTGTGAAAATAAAAATTTACAAACGTTTTTGTCTATATAGAAATAGACATCATCAGATAAATGATATAGAACTAAACAGCTAATGAAAATTGAATGTGTTTTTAGATGATACAACTGATTACATAATTAGAATACACTGGGTTTAAAATTTCAACATATGTATACAGTAGAGCGTTGATTATCCGAAAGAATTCCAGTCGGCAAATTTAAATTTTCGCCAGTGCTATGGCACTGCAATCTTTGGCTATGTCTTGGGCTATTCGAATATTTTACATTTTTGATACTAAATTAACTTCTGAAGTATAATGTTTTATTGTTTTTATATTTTTCAATATATTTATTTTGTCTATACAAAATGAAAAAATAATTTTTAACGATACAATAGTCTTTGTTAGGCTTAACATCGACGAAAATTCAATGTTGATGTGACACGCAACGGAGAAAAATTTCAACATGGGATAAATTAATATATTTTTTCGTACATAATCGGTTATCTGAAATATTGATTTTCCGAACAACCCCAGTCCCCAATTGATTTGGATAATCAATGCTCTACTGTATTATCTAAACGATAAACGAATAAATAATCAATATTTTCACATTAATTATTATGACATAGATATCCTATACAATTTAAATTAACATTAACATGCATTTGTATCGGTGGAATTTAGTTCAAAAATGGTGCACCATGATGTGGGCAGTGTGTCCATTTCCTTAATATAATGTTCATTTCCTTAAAGTTAATAACGACTCCCTGCTTAATTGCTCTGTATATTTTTCAACTGCCTCCAGGTATTTAAGTTGTGCTCATTCTGAAACCCTATGCAATATTTTTACGTTTTGCAGTTCAACACATACATCCTCACTACCCGCATATGTCGCTAGCGCCGTAGCTGACAACTTTTTTCTAATGGAATATTCATGCTCCTTCATCCTCATAGCCATACCTCTCACTGTCACTTCGATGTATATTAATGAGTGATTGACTCATTTGTTGGAAACAGATACTGAGTAAACCCCTGGAGAATAGGAGTCATGTATATTGCTTTTATCATTTCTTATGAGTGAAAAGATTGTCAGAGTGCATCGATATGCTAAGTTTACCTTAGTAGCCCTGGCAATTTCTCTATATATATTAGAAAGTGTTTCATTATATGTGATGACTTTCATCAGTTCTTCTTGTTGAATAATTCTGGTCCCCTTACTTAGATATTATTTTACGAGATGTTTGACCAAAGAGGACAGGTACCCATGTTGTGTTGCCATGGCCCTGATTCATGACAATTCATTTTTCTTTTCACTCTGCTCCAAACAACATGTATGGGCCCTTTTTATCAGTGCTCAAAAAGCAGAGATTTTGTAGCAATACAGCCCATGTGAATTGTTAGGTATAAATAGAGGTGAATATGACTCCTTACGGAAAATACAGGTGGAAAGCTGACCATGTTTCATTTTGATGTTGGTATCCAAAAAATGTGCCGCTGTGTGACTCTTCTGTTCAACCCTCAATGACAGGCCATAGGGGTTATTGTTAAAGTATCTAAGTACCATGTCAAGGTTAGGTATTTTGTTCCAATGAAAATGTCATCAATGTATCTGACGTACACCACTATATCTTCACAAAACTTAGGTAAAATGGCATTCTCGTGCTTTCTGACCACTAATCCATACAGAGTTCCTGATAATGGCCTACCCATAGATACACCCCTCATCTGTAGGTAAGTTACATATTTGTATTTGAAGAATACAAATATCATCAAGTATGTATCATCAAGAGTGTATCATCAAGAGTGTATCATCAAGAGTGTATCATCAAGTGTGCTAGATCTAATACATCTAGTAGATACCTATAAGCTTCTTCCACCTTTGTCAAAAAAAAATCTCTCAGCTTGCAGAAACAGGGCTCAAGTTTTATATAATAATTAATGTGAAAATATTGATTATTTATTCATTTATCGTTTAGCTAATATACATATTTTGAAATTTTAAACTCAATGTATTCTAGTTACATAATCAGTTGGATCATCTAAAAAAGCATTCAATTTTCGTTAACCGTTTTGTTCTATATCGTTTACCTGATGATATCTATTTCTATATAGACAGAAACATTTGTAAATTTTTGTTTTCACAGTGCTGGTTTTGGTTTTGTGCATTGTATGTCTAATAATTTTTCTATAAACTTACTATTTACGAGGACATACTATTCACATTGTTTATATGTATTCTGATAATGTTCTTAAAATGGGTTTTACCACATACATTTTAAAAATTTACAATTAATAATGCCAGATTTAACAATTATTGTGATAGATACTTTTATAAACTTGGGTAATGCTGGGTGTAACAAGCTAGTTTTATATAAAATAGATATAGGATTTTATATAAAATATAAGCTTCTTTTTTGTTTTTATTGATATGTGCTTTTTTATATAGAATATATACTGTACATTTTACTTCTAGATTTATAAGTAAATTAATGACAGATTTAGTTTACAGGGTGGCAACTCAAAAATTCAAATATAGTGCACTGTTGCTAATCCAAATCCAAACTCTGCTTAATCTGAAGCAATTTTTGCATTTTTCTATTAAATGTTCAAGCCAAGTACAAAAAGAAATTATATGAAATATGATCCAAAAGTTTGGGGACTTGGCATATAGCTCTTTGCCTTGAATAATTTAAAACACTGATGCACAACCACCTTCAAGCTAATCCCCTTAAGCAACAATACACTTTTTCCAACATTCATACAGCTTTTGGAAGCATTGCTGTAAGTCATCTTTTGCTATCATCTGTGATGCTGCTTTGATATCATTTTGAGTAATCAAATAAGGTAAAAACATTGCAAAAAGTGTTATGAGTGGTTGCAAAAGATGACTTACAGTAGCACTCTGCAACCTTTCCTCACTCATGGTACATCTAGGTACTTCCCAGAATTCCATGGCATACCACAAATAAAAATTAAGATACAAGTTACAAAGTACTGTATATACCAAAAGAATACTGATTTACTGTTTTTACTTTTGATAATATAAAATTATTTGAAATCAGTTTATAATTGATATTCCTATGTTTTATTTTGATTTTATTTCTTACAACCTGGAAACCACTCTGGATGAAGTAGCATGTAATCCTAGTATGAAAACTACACTATGATTGTAGGCACATGTGACAGAGACATCATCTACTTTTTGCTTCACAAAAATTGAGATGGTGACTGTGACATGCACATTTTCTGTGAAATATGACTCTTACTGTTTAAAGACAAGTTTGTGAGTAAACATGTAATAATATCCTATTCAAGATTTTAAAGGTGTAAAAGTTTGAAGCTTGTCAGAATTCCTTTTACCATAAATGTCAGGCAATAAAAATATAACAAGTATTGTGAATCAACATATTTTTATCATATTCACATGCCCACCAGAAACTTTGTACTTTTTCAAGTACTTTTACAATGCTTCCAAGAGGAGGGAGGCTCTTGGAGGCATTGTACCACAGCACACCTAACATCATCTCATGGCTCACTGATATGCTACAATGTAACATCACACTAGCTGTGGAGCTTTAACTCGCAGCAATGCTTCCAGAAGGTATGAACACTAGAAAAAGTATGTTGTTGTCCATGGGGATTAGTTTGAAAGTGGTTATATTTCAGTGTTTTAAACTATTCAAGGCAAGTAACTATATGTTAAGTCCCCAAAATTTGGATCCTACTACATAGATTATTTTCTAAAAATGTGAGGAATTTGTAAAATTAATCTGCACTACATATTTTATAACAATTATATGAATAAGTTTGATATAAAAATTTTAAAAAATCTATAAATTTGTTTATAGTTTTTCTGATTTGTTTTTATTTATATATATAGGTCCATTAATCAAAAAATCTTATACAATGATAAATTCAGATTGGCAAAAGTACACTACACGAAATTCTTTGAAATTCCAGTATTATCTCAATAATGTTTTTATTTTATTAGAATCACTAATTATATTGATACTTTAAAAGTTTAATTTTTAAATTTTTTTAGTGTGTTATCATCAATTATTCAACTCAAAAAATTGGATAATTGAATATGTATGAAAATATATGAAACCTCTCCATAATAGACAATTTTTATGGTTTAGTATAAAAAAAAAGTATGTAACTTTATTACAATTGACTTGTAAACAGACAATCTTCATTATGGATATATGAAATGCATTTACAGTTGATATATCAATCTTAATCCTGCAAAGTTTGTAGCTAATATCACAGATACATTCAAACTTATTTTTTAAGTATGTTTGTTTTGAAATGACATAGAATCTGGAAAGTTTGGGTAACTGACAAAGGAATACTAACTAATCATGTTGTGTAATCCCTAAATGAGACTTGTAAATTGATTAGTTAGCATTACTTTGTCAGTTTCTGTGTTAAAGCTTTAGTTTGTCAGTTAGGTGAAACTGCACATTTTCCTTGACACTACCTTAAATTGTATCTAAGAGACAATAATAAATAAATAAGATGAATACTCTCATAGTAGTGCACAATCAGGAAAACCATTGGTAGAAAATCATTTTTCAGGTTTCCCTGCAAACAAAAAATACAAAATTATAAACAAAACATTAGTTTCAAGAAAACGATACTTGTATACACTTTTCTTGTCATTTATAAACTAAATGATTATCAATAATCTTACTTTTCTTTCTTTGTTCATACAGACATAGAAAAATATTTAATCAACATTTAGCCTATTAACAAATCATACAATAACAGTCATAAGTTATTATCATGTATCTCATAATAACTGTTTCTGTGGGCTTCACTGAATTTCTGAATAAAATAAGGATACAACCCAGCATTTGCATTATTATAGAAATATTTAGACAAAATAACAACAATGTTTTATGAAGGATGTACCATAAGTTCCCAACCTAATTTACTGTACATGAC
Source organism: Centruroides sculpturatus (assembly GCF_000671375.1). NCBI lineage: Eukaryota > Metazoa > Arthropoda > Arachnida > Scorpiones > Buthidae > Centruroides > Centruroides sculpturatus. Next base: position 72,468 of record NW_019385078.1, read on the forward strand.
TGAAAGGCATGTCAAGACAGTATATAAAAGATTAATGTCTTATTAGTGTTCTATGCAAATTTAGCAGCTATAGTACTCGTACTAAAAGGTGAATTATAGTGGACTTCTGTATATGACATGGTAGCAAATTTTAAACTACAGTATCAGGCAGTCATCAAGTTTCTTACAAAAGAAGAGCAAACCCGCATGGAAATTAAGTAATGCCAAATTGTGTATAGAAAAGTTTCTTATACCATTGTCAAAGAATGGGCTAAACGTTTTCAATTAGGACAAGAATCCTTTGAAGATGACATGAGATCTGGTCATCCAGTACATGTAGTAACCTTGGAAAAAAATTGGTGTGATGGAGGAATTGATTCTTTTGAATTGTTGAAAGAAATAGCAGCAATGACCAATCTATCAGATACAAGTGTTTGGCATATACTTCATGATCATCTGGCATGAGCAAATTCATTGCAAGATAGGTTCCAAAATTTCTTTCTGCTATCCAATGGCAGCAGCATGTGAAAAATGTGTGATGGACTTTGGACCTTTATGAAGCAGGTGGAGTTGATTTTTTAAAATCTATTGTTATGGGGGAATAAACTGTGGTCCTTTACTATGACCCCTTTTCCAAAATGGAATCAATATAGTAATGAAGACCATGGGAGAGCATCCCAAAAAAGCTAAAGTGTTGAAGGTATATTGATGGTGGACTTTAAAGAAAGAAATACTACTGTAAATGCAAAATATTCAATGTTATTACTTCAGTTGCATGCACAGTTATGAAAAAACAAGGAAAATTAATGAGAAGTCCACTTGTTGCATGGCAACACTCATCTGCAATGCAGCACTTACTCAAGCTGCCATTTAGGACTGTGCCTTTGAACAGCTCAATTACTGTCTTACAACTTAGATCTGGTCCTATCAGGCTTTTTTGTTTCAAAAAAACTCTTCAAGGAAGACATTTTGACAGTGATGAGGAGCTTCAAACAGCAGTAATGCACTCTTCACAATATTTTTATAAAGGGATTAAATTGCTTTTTAAATATTGTCATAAGTACATTGAAATCAAGGTTGATTATATTGAAAAATAACCATTATTTGTTTTTTCCTTGCCCTTTCTCATTGGGCCAAGAACTTATGATACATCCCGCATAATATGTAGATATGTAAATACTGGTCTGCACCAATTTTTGAACTTGCAAAGTAGTCCTTCACAGAGTCTCTATAAAACAACTGTAAATAAATTCATAAAAATTTTTTTTGAATCTTATAAATCATATTTAAATAATAGGAATATGCACTTCCCTAAATCAAAATACAGTGTTGAATTTTAGAGTGATTTAATTGGTTATAAAATGTACAAACTCTAAATACAATTTTAGCTGCTTGAATAGTACTCTTTTTTACTATATCCTTACATACCTTACTGCAGTGACACTTCCAATTTAACTTTCCATCAATCCCTAAATATTTAATATTGTTTAACACCATTACAGCGGTGTTTCAGAGTGCAAATGTAAAGATTTATATGTGAAAATTTTGCTTTTGTGAGGAGAAAAGTGAACAGATTAAAACTGTATATAACTGTGTAAAATGCAGATAAATTGTGTTTTTTTTTTCTGCTCTATGGTGATTGATGCTTTTTGTTAAGAAAGCTAAGACATAGTGTGAGTTGTCCTGGACAATCAACACAAAATGTGGCTGCTTTGTTGCATTGTCAGCTTTTTTACTGCTATAATTTTTTCTAGCTTTCACTTAGTTTTTTTGGCATTGTCAGTTGGTTTTCTTGCAGGACCCTCTCTCTTCTGTTGGGTGTAGCTGCTGTGTTTTCCTAGTAGAGTCACAGAATAGGGTTGTACAGTTTGTTCAAAATGCTTCTTTCCAATGATTTTTTGCAGATTTTTTTTAGCTAGACAATAGTGTCCTGTGGCAGTGGATGGTATGGGCATTGACCATGGCAATCTCAAGAAGATATGCAACAACAACTTTTCTGTATCATTTCATCTCTTCTGATTATTACAGCCCACCATCTTTTTATCAGATGGTGGGCTGTAATAAGCCACCATCTGATAAAAAAATCCACTTCTCCTTTGCTAGATGGTAGTCAATTACAGCTTGAAACTTCAACCTATTCTGCAAATTCTGGTTTGTTGCAATTTTTCCGATATCCACAAGTGCATCTGTGATTCTCAACAGTTGTAAGCACTATAACAGGTCTTTTGTCAACTTATTACTTGGATTCCAATGCCATCTTCTAATCCAGCAATTTCTCCTTTCTTCATTCTTTTGCATTGAGTCCTTTGGAGCACCATGCCTGTTTGCCAGTTCCACAAAATGTGATCTTGGAAATCAGTTCCTCAGCTAGTTTGGCATTTGTATAAAAATTGTCAGCAAAAAAGAGACTTGCCCTCATTGCATAAAGTAATTTTAACAGTCAAAATCCCACAAGAACTGTGATACAAAATAAACACACACAAATAGGAAAATCCAGCAGAAATAAACTTTACTAAAATAAATGAACATTTTAAACAGTTTCAAATGGTCATCATCAGATTAACAAGAAATGGAATGTGTAAGATAGAACATAATTTTAAAAATGGAAGTAACTTCAGTTCTGTTTGTCAGAACAGATTCATTACATATGATGTCATCTTATCTAGAAAGAAGTTTTTAAAGCATAAGTGTTGAATCAAAAGGATATTTTGAACAAAGATTTCCAGGCATTGGAGAAGGTCTTAGCTTATTTATAGTTTATGGTAGCATTTTTAGAGGATGTCCTATAAATTTCCTTTCTCATCAGGTGTTTTAAATGGGTTCAGTTAAGTACCTGATGTAGAATTTGGGCTTTGTTGTAGGCAATTTGGATGCAATTTTCAGAAGCATAGGCACTCAGTGTGGAAGAGGATAGGCCCTTTTTGATGGAATAGACATGCTTCTTAATGCTTTTGTCCAGAGATCATATAATGGCATCTATGTAAACCAACTCTTTATTAAATTGTCTGTCTGTGATAGGGATGGTGTAGACTCCTTCTAGGAACTTCTTATCAACTGGATCCTCGGAGTTCTTTAATAGGGAGTAAATTGATGCTTTTTGTTTTTTGAAGTCCAATTTGAAATCCTTGGTTTTGGCAATTTGTTTGTAAACATTGGAAAGTTGATGGTTGTACCAGACCAACTTGTATGTTTTAATGTTGTCCTTTTTATGTATGGAATGTGTTTGGAATCTGTTGATGAGGTTAGTATGTATTCATGTTCTATTGCCATATGAGAGATGTACTCAAGTTTCCTTATTCTGTCCAGAGGAGTAGATGAGTATGTAAAGGCCCTGTTCACGAATGCTTTGAATGTGGCCATTTAAATATGAAAGGGTCCAGAGATTTCTTTGGGATGGAGAGGAGTTTGTAACCTGGTTTCTGGTATACCTTGATGGTGATAAAATGGTGATGGCCTTGATGGTGGTGGTCCTGGTGGAAGATTAACTGATGTCCAAGAAGTGAACATATTTGGAAGTTTCCTTTCTAAATATAGTGGAAGCTGTAGGAGTAGGGGTTGTGATTCATGGAGACTAAGAATGTGGTAAGTTTGACTTCTGTCTCCAAATTATAAGTACATCATTAATATATCTTATGTAGAGAAAGATTTGGTTGTTGAAAGTTGGGGAAATCTTCCTCTAGGCAGTGTGTTACTAGTTTGCATAAGTTACCAGAAAATAGGCTGCCCGTGGGACGCCTCTGTCTTGTAGGTAAGTCACACCTTTGAATTGAAAAAACAATAATGACAAATGAGGTCACTCAGTTTTAAGATGTTGGAGTTTTGTTTGTGTGGCTCATTGATGTATTTGAACAGAAAGTCACAAAGTTGGCAGAGACATGGTTTAATTTTGATGGGAAGGTAGAGGACTTCAAAGTTGCAAACTGTGATGAATTCTTGACTGCCTACAGAGAAGTTAGTTAAATGTTGAAATACTGTTTTAGCACTTGTCAATGTGTGATTAATGTTTAATGGTTTAATTCAATCTATGCATATAAATGTATATCCTTTCTAAACTTAGATATAATAAAAACATTGCAGCTTTAACAGTTTTAGCAGTACTAGTAAGAATAAAATCATTAGCATAACAAATACTATCCACAACAGTATACAATAAATGATTGACATAAATGTCAAACATTATTGGACCAAGGACAAAATCTTGGGGAACATCTTAAATTTGCCCAAAAACTTAGGAAAACTACTGTTAATTTTAACTCTTAATTTTTTATTACTCAAATAGGATCAAAACTACAAAAGAGGCTTCCTGCAAACACCTAGGTCCCATAAAGTAGCGCACAAAATGTCAATATTTACTGAATCAAACACTGAACTCAAATCAACAAAAGCCACTACAGTAACATAAGAACAATATAATTTAGTTATCATTATATTATAGTAGAGAATATAGCATCCTGGATGGATTTATCTTCTCTAAAACTAAACTGTTGATCACTTATAATTTTATATCTGTCTAAAAATAAAATTAACTTTGTTAAAACCCAGTTTCTCAATTGTCTTTGAAAATATAGACGTTATGACAATTGGATGAAAGTTTTGGAAACTAATAGACAATAGCTGAATGCTGGATGAATTGTATTCAATCAACCTACTCAAAAGCCAAGGATCTAGCAAAAACTTTTACTTATGCAAACATTTTTATCCACATTTCATTGGACATCATCAGGAATGTAGTTTTGGAAACTACATTTAATATCAATTTATAAACTAATGTAACATTACTATACAGGTATCCCTTGATTAACACGATTAGTTGATCCCTTGATGTTACCACATATATCAAAATTGTGTTAATCAAATACAGTGGAACCTCAGTAATCAACCGAACAATCATGACACTAGAACAAATTTTCGATTAACAACAAATATTTTTATTTTAATTTGTCATTTATGAAAAAGGGTTTATATGATAAGAATGAGTAACTAATTTAAAAACTTTAGAGCTTCCTACCTTTGTCAGACAAAATTATACTCTATCCAGTTTGCTCTCTTTCACTTAATGTGTGCGGAACACAATTATCATATCAGTGATTTGCAGCTTTTTTTTTGTTATCTATCAATTTTAACAATTTCTTTTTGTCAATAGTTTTTTGGTGCCCACATGTTTTGTATCCTTTAGTTCAAAATTTCCTGATTGAAACTTTTAAAACCACATTTGACATATCTGACATTTAGGAGCATCTGATCCATACACTACAAGTATCTTTTACTGTTTTTATAGCATTATATCTTTTACAAAACTTAAAAACTCTACATAATATGCCCGATATACATTTTATCTACAGACATTTTAATTTGATTTTACGCAAACTAAATGTAAAGTTTTAAAATAAGCTTCTAAACAAAGAGTACAATATCACATTAGCAGTAATGTGTTAAATTTCACAACTACCATAATTAAACAACAAATTTATATTCAAAATCATCCAGAGCATGAAAATAGCAAATTCATTAAAACCTTATTTGTTGAGAAAAACATATCTATGTTAAGTAAAGACAGCTGTCAAAGCCAGTTAAAGCTGTTAAAGCCAGATTAATTAAAACTTCTGCCACACATATGTAAAGGGATTGTTGCTATTAATTTCACACATTAATGAAATCCTGCATTAAGCAAAACCACGTTAAGCAAGAGATACCTGTACTTTAACAATTAGGGAAATTCACCTTTTTAAAAAGAAACTAGCAAAAGATCAATAATAAATTCAGCAATGGATTTTAAACTTTCAGATATCGCAACCTATTATAGTGTGTTGTTATTTTTTTACGTGTGTTTTTAGTACTTGTTGCTTGCTGTATGTGTATTTTGTTTCTCTGTTTGAAAATGGAGAATACTGCATATTGAATTGATGATGAAAAGAATGTTGAAGAATTGCAACATACAGTACATTACTTGAGTTGGATGATGAAAATTTGATGATCAAATTTGAGGGAATATTCACAAACCATGTAGCCCAAGATTTTGCAAACTTTAATCCCTTCCTTCATCCTGATGACTCTTTGTGTCTAGACAAGTGAATCCTACATCTAAACCAGTATAGTCTACAAAAGCCAGACTCCCAGCAAATACATTTTATTTATTTTATTTTAAACACCAGTTGGTAGATTAGCAACAACTTTTTTGCAACTTTTGAGCAAACCTTTTTAGAACAATAAAACAGAGAGACAAATTAGTTGCAAATAACAATTATAACAGTTCAAAAACTGGCTAACAGTTTTTCTGAGTGGTTTTTCCTGTTTAAAGATTTTAAGTTGTTTTAACTTTTAGAATTTATATTAGTGTTATAATTGTTCAAGCTACACTACATAAAACACCATAAGAACTTCTGTTTTTGTTTTTAATTGGATACTTTTTCATTGTTTTTAAGGAAAACTTTTAATTTTGATGGCCAAGTAGTCTACAATGAAAGGTTGGTCATCAAGAATTGTATTCTGGAACATTGAAACTGAATCAATGGTGATTCCTTTTTCAACAGAATGTATCTTTCAATCAAACAAATACTCAAGTTAGAACAGTTGGCTTGCTGCTACTCTTTCATTGAATTTGGAAACATCATATATGCACAAGGAAAAGGTGCACCCAACTATTTACACAAATCTTCAGTTTACAGGGTGTTCCAAATTAAACTTGACATTTCCCAGCAGACTACAGCAAAAACTGTTCATCAGACAGTCATGAAAGTTTTGGAATGCCTGAATGACATGATGGAAATTTTTTTAGAGCAAGAAACGTTAGTTACAAAAACACCATTCAGCTTGAAAAAGAGCCCATTAGAGGGCTCTTTTTCAAGCTGAAATAGTGGCATATTGGCCTGCACCAACACCAGACTTGAATTCTTCTCAATTTTTAGCTCTGGAGCTGTCTCAAACACTTTGTCTTCTGTGATTCCATAACATCACTGTCACTGTCAGATGTTAAGTACAGCATAATGTGCCATGTGCATAACATTCCAAGGCATACACTGCATGCAACTGTTGAACATGCTGTTTTATGCTTTCAGATGTATCAGACCAATGGTGGCCATCATGTTTTGAACATGTTTTGTTCACATTAGACAGATAACTTGTGTAGCTCATTATTATGTTCTGTACTAAGCTGTAATATGCCCTGTAGTGGTGGTTTTTGAAACTAACTAGAAAAAATTCCTATTGTGAGGTCACATATCTGCCCGTAATATCAGAATATCTGAGCAGTTCTGAATCATAAGTGGGTGCATTTGGTACAGAGACAAACTCCACCAATTGCCTCAATTTATTGTAACAACAAAAATATTTTTTACGGAAGTTCTGTTCTGCTAAACAAACACTAGAGGAAATCATCTATAGTTCTGAATTCACAAGAAAGTTCCATGGATAATGCTAATCGGTGTTGATTACCCCGGAGCAATATCATAGAAAGTCCTCGTTGGAGTTGTAATCTTTTTGGCATAGTCGTTAAAGGACATGAAGCTAGCAGTTCTGGGAGACAAAACACAACATGAAATTAGGAGGAGAAACTCCTCCATGTTCTTGAAATCTCAATTTTTATAACTTTTTCAGGTCCCAGATCAATCACTTCAATTAGTTGCTTTAACTCATCCCCACTTTCTAATTGGTTGTCACTTGTTATCAAGTGTAACACGATCATAACCACCTAGATCACAGTCAAAATCATCTGTCCATTCGATCCCAACCAAAGATGGTTGATTTTAGGATTTATATTATTCTATTGTTAAAATATGAGAACTAGTTTCTTTTTTTTTCATTCTATTCAAACACATCCTTTTATGGCCATATTTCTACCTTTTAACATCCTTTTGTGGTCAATTTCTACCTTTTAACATTAATAGTTTTGTAAAATTATTTTATAAATTACCTTTTACATTTTTGTATGGTTCTGGTACAGTTTTGGAGCCTCATACCCCGAGCTGTGGAGTCGGTAAAAAAAAAACACTCAACTCTGACTCCTGATAATTTTAGTAGGCCAACTCCAAATCCAGCAAAATGAAATACCAAATCATTTTATGGGGGGCAGAGATACTCATAGGAGGTTACCCTACTCTGAACTCTGAAAGGAGCCACAGGCATTTACCCAAATACTTTTATAGTTAGTATTTTTAATATTTAACTTAAATTAATATTTATTTCTATAAAAAAATTAACTTTTAACAAATATTTAATAAGAGGAAAAATGGAAAGCAATAAAATTCTACATCTACATATCTTTATTCTACAGCTTTTGCACTTCAATTTCTTCTTTCCAGAAAAGTTAGTCCAACTAAAAAGTGTAAAATCTAGCTATTTCAGCCCCTTGTTCAGAAAAGATCAATTAGTCTGGCTCATTCAGAAAAATAGAGTACTTATTTAGAGCAGAGATAATAAAGGAATGAATCAAAAATATTCAAATTCAATTGGGTCAAAATAATTTAACTACTAAACACAAAACTACAAAGAAAACTATCGATACATATTTAAATTGTATAAATTAAATTGTTGCATTTTGTATTTAAAATAAATGAATTATAACAAAATACAAAAAGATTTTTAAAAATTAATAAATATAAAATATATTTTCTTTCATTTAAATGAGAAAACTAAATTAAATTTAAAATGCCGGAGTTGGAGTTGACACATTTTTCTCGACTCTGACTCTGACTCCACAGCCCTGCTTATACTATCATCTCATTAAGGCAATCCGAAACTTTCATGACATTCTGATGAATATTTTTTGCTGTAGCCAGGTGGAAAATGTCAAGTTTAATTTGGGACACCCTTTACTTTAGCCTCAGAATTAAAGAGCTTACAAACAATGGAAGAAAAGAATTGAAGGCTTTAGGTCAAGTGGCTTTTATTAAACTTCAATCCATTTTATAGTTAGAATTTTGATTAGACAAAAAAATAACAAAATCTTTGTTTTTTTTAACTGACTAAGGTAAACAGTATAGTTATTGGCCATTTTGAATTTAAACCTCTTTAATAAGAATTTAATAAAAGCTGTTGTAGAAATATTACATGGTAATTTTAATACAAGTTTCTGCTGTCAGTAGGTAGCTCATAGGTATGACATCAGTCTTGCAATACACTGTAAAACACCTGGAACTATACATGCATGCTCTACTACTATAATTTGTTTGTATCCTACTTTCATAATGCACTCAATCTCTTGTATATTGTACACTCTGCCTGGTTATGCTATGCAGAATTGGGCATGTACTTTGTACTTAATAAAGATATGAATGAGTGTCAGTAAAAAGCAAAAAATTCTGCAGATTTTTCTGTCATTCCATGTGGTCAATAACTATTCAATTTTGCATTTTTGTAAAACAAGGCACATTTTGGATTAAACAATTTACATTTGTAATTTCTAGATGTTGGCTACAGAAATGTAAGGTTCCAGATGAGTCCGAATCCATTATTAAATTTTATAAAAATGCCAAAAGATAGAACTAAAGAAATTCTTATGAAAATAAACACAATGCGAAAGTAAACAAGCCAGTTCCAAGTGCGACTCCAACACATGTTAAGCAATAGATTAGTGTTGAGCCAGAGAGTTTGAACTTTGACACTGATGCTCGTATATGAAAGATCAAAGTTAAATCGAATCAGGTAAAGGAGGAGGTTTGATAAACAGAAAACATTGCGTTCAATCATTAAGATTGTAAAATATCAAGAGAAAGGAAATAACAGGCTAAAATATGAGCACAGGTTTCTTAGTTCCATCAATATCTTCCACCAGAATTTGAGGGATGGTGTCAGGTTGACTGTCTAAGACAGACCTTTCTTGTGACCCAAACCAATCTTATTTCTACCTGGAAATAGGGGACGAGATCAATCAGGAAGTGATGAGAGGAGTTGGAACCAATTAGAGAAGGAAATTTGGAGACAAAATCCTATAAAACCCCCTAATTTCAAGGTCAAACAGTAGTTTTCTTATGATTTGTGCCGCCAGCTCAGACTCGTGTCAACCTTCTTTTCAAGCGACATTGATATTGCCCAAGTTCCTCCTGTTGCCTCATCTTCTCTGTCCAGTATATTCAGTATCTTGTTCACCCACCTACTGAACACTGCCCCAGGGTTGCTGTTGGACTAACATCTAGGACACTCCATCACCACCTGTTCCTCAAACTTTTTCTTTCCAATGACCATTAATTGCAGAAAGAACTTTATATATAAATCATATGTAAGTCAAATTAAGTTTGAATAAACGGGATTTTTGTAAAGGTGCCTAGCATCAGTGTCTTTGCCACCACCACCCTTGTCTATCTTGACATGAGATTAAAGATCTCCCCTCTCGGTCGGCAAACTCACAGAAAGGTAATAAAAAACAAATTAATCATTAAGTATAATATTTCCCAATTTAATCTGTTATGTCATAGAATTTTTAAAATAAAAATTTCTTCTGCAAGTGGCCAATAACAGTAATGTTTGCCCCTATTTACCAGACTACTGTTACAATTATGTAAAAAATATTCATTAGGAAAAACTTGTTATCTATTGACATCATTTTACTATATGATTTTAGTACAAATAAAAAAAAATCTTGCACAAAATGATAATTTGTATAGTACAGTCGACCCCCCAATAACACTGTTGATTATTCTGTTTTATATGAATTCCATGTTGTACGAGTCACTTAGATTTTACAAATACGTGAGCCGTTTACAGCCCGGCACACGTATTTATAAAATCTAAGTGACTCGTACAACACGGAATTCATATAACATGGAATTATCTACAGTGTTATACGGNAACTAAAATTATCATTTCTGATTATAAAACTTTTTGATAGTTGACAATATGATGCCAGAATTTGCTGAATTTGAAAATATTGATATAATGAATATAAAATAAAATTATGTTCAAACTGATTTAAAAATTGAAGATTTCATGTATAAATATGTCAAAAAGTCTATAAATTTCTTAGTTTTCTTATTTTTCATACAAATAAAAAAAAAATTCTCTGAAAATTTTCAAGGTGAGTTGCCACTCTGTTTTCAATAAATATATCATTTATTTTTACAATAAATTTACTTAATTTTACAGCTGGAGGAAAATTATTGATTTTGTGTGATTTATTTTCACAAAGAAAAAATGAATTGTCAAGAGAAGAAAGACATGAAATTATAAAATATTGTAAATCAAGGTAATTTTTACTGTAAATAAATATATTTATCTTCATCTGACAAAAAAAGATATATTAATTTTAGGTTACCTGTATTTATGAATCAATTACATAAACTGCTTGATGTAATCAAACAGTCATTTGGAAATTTGAAAGCAGGTGAAAGACAAGAGATAGCATCATATTTAGTACCTGAGGTCAGTTTCCTATTATGGTTAATAATTGATTCTGGAAGCAATAATATATTTTCTATTGTTAAATATAAGATGTGCACAATAATTTAGGTAGATATTTTCTTGACTAATTTTAAATTTAATTAAGTATATATAAAATTTCCCCAAAAATGCATGTGGACAATTCAATTTTTAATAACTTTTATCTTTATTTTCTTAATTTTAATTTAATAATTCTATAATTTAGATTTCAATTTCATGTTATAAGTTAATATTTACTCTAAATCAGAAAATTATTAAATAAAGATAAAATTTATTAAAAATCAAAGTGGAACACCCTGTATATATGTGAAATATATTGAAGAAGAGAGATATGAGAATTACAAGCAGTTTAATAATAAGATAGATGTTTAATGATTATGTGAATGGATAGTTTACAATAGCTAATTTAAATAACTGATTGGCTCTCAATATGCAACATTACATTGAAAACTCACAGCAATCCAGGCCCAGAATGCCTCTTCTTGACTTTGTATGATATATTATTATATTGTGCTAATTATGAAGTTCAAGAAAGGGTTCTTGTTGGCTTACTAAGGCTAACACCAACAAAAAAAGTCATGTGCTTTAGATGTTAGAAAAATTAATTAATTTTCTCATGATGTAATTATATACAGGTACAATCAATGGATTTCAACTTTAGAACAGTTTATCCAGCGGTCACCCTTAATTCGATTGTTGACAGGACAATTACACAAAATATGACAACACTGTACAAAAATCAAGAATACGTATTACAAAAAGAATTTATCACTAACCTTTAATACTAAACTTACACTAAGAAAGGAAAATTGAAGATAGAAGCAAGAAGTAACAAAGATGGAGATAGGACAGAACAAAGGTACCTGGGTTGTACAAACATCTCCCTGTTGTTCTTAAGGGTCACATGGAATCTTTTGCACACAATTCATGTTTCTGTCTTCTTTTTCTTGGTCCAAGATGGTTTTAATTTTATCCAAATATTTGGTTTCACATTTGAAACTCTCAACTCGTCAAGTTGAATGCCAATTCCAGCACACTAACTTCAGTCCAGGAATGTTCAGGGTTCTCTCTCTTTATTATGACTTCACCCATCTCTCAGGTACTGGACAATTTTATGTCTCTTCCTTTTTATCCTCTCTCTTCGAGAACCAATTCAAAATGTGACCTCCCTTTACCTTGTATGTCCTCAAGTAACCTTGTATTCATTATGCTGGTGATTCCAGGAAGTGATTCTCACCTCCAAGAAGGAAGAATTAAGGAGATTAGAAAGTTCTAGAAGGTAGAAAGAACAAACAACAGGGAAAATTGTAAGAACAAAAGACAAGAACAGATAATATGGTGTATAGCCACAATATCATAATTGGTCAATGCCAATATACTAATGGTTTGAAAATTTGTTATAAATGTCACTTTGATAGTATAGTGCAGAGATACCAACCACTATAGATTTTTGTGGTTTCTATGGAAATCATGTGTAAATTAGTCTTATGGATACTGTCTAAAACTATGAAACAATCTTTTACACTCTTGAATCCAGCATGTGTAGTTGTTAGTCAGAATTTTGTCTATATAGAATAACCAGTATGCTGAATCTCAAATCAGTTAGCACATTCATACCAATGATATGGAATATACTGTGTAGACAGTGAGTTCTTTGAGTTTGCAAGTAGCTAGCTAAGGGTTTATCTAAAAATTGTTCTTGTGTAAAATTGAGTTGCATGGTTGTGATAAAACCTGTCAAAAAATGACTTTCACTTGTGTCTAAAAATGATGCATACTCTTTTGACATTACAATCAAACAGTCCAAAAAAGCTCAAGTGAAAAGACCATGTGTATGTAGATAAAAAGATGAATTCTGTCAATTATATAAATTTTATTTTATTGAATGAAAAATAAATTCAAATTAATTTAAAAAATCTATTATAAAATAACTTATTAATAAATATTCAAAATTTTAAAAACTTTACAGTAATATGGATTTTTTTATTTATATATCAATACTTAATTACTTGATATAAGCAAATACATTGACGCGTTGTACAGTACTTCAAATTTAATTCATTCCTGGAGACCATTTGGAGTCTGAATCAATTTTTTTTAATAGAAATAATGGAAATTGAATTAATCTATTTCCAGACCCTAAACCAGGGCCAACAGTTTTTGCCCCTTGGCCGAATTGGAAAGAAAACTTTTTTCATGGGCCAAACCAGAGGCTGCCCTAGGAAGATTTTGAGGTGGTTTGAGATCTCATTGTGGTGTCACCCCATAGAGACTAAAGTGTACATAGAGATTACAGATACATTTTTTACATTATCGTGCTTTATCAACATTTTACAACGCTGTACTTTAGAGATTTGTAATGGAGGGTTAACTCTAAATGCACAGTGAGTTGTTGACCTTTTTTCTTTTAGGCATCAGAATTTTTCATTGAGCTATTCATACTTGAGTAGCTGATATTGAAAGTTTAATCACAGGCCAAATAAATTCATTAGATGGGCCAGATCTGGCCCGTAGGCCATATGTTGCCATGCCTGCCCTAAACAGTATCTATTTTGATAAATTTAAAACAGCAAATACACATAACTTAAGATAAAAAAAATACACAATTAAATGCTCTAATAATAAATTAAAACACAAAAATAACAAACAAAATATGTAAATACTGTATAATAAAATGAAAATTGCATTTATTGGTCGCACACTATCACATTATTGACTCGGCATCTTAAACATGGCTGCCAGAACTGCCACATACATACTACTTTCATGCTTCGTGATAAGTTTTTTTTTTTTTTATCTCAGTCATTAAAATTACAACATTCCTTGTAGACTTCTTTGCTTCTACATACTTATTGGATGCCATGGTTAATAGGTACAGGTTATATTGGGTTGAACAGATAGTTTTTTGCATATTTTTAACAGCTGCCATTACTTAATATAGATGTGTGATTTAATTATAACAGTTGTGAAATTTAACACATTATTAAAATTAAAAATTGGCTGATAGTATGTAGTACATTAATATATAATAAATAAATATATTGAAGATACAAAATTGTCTTTATTTTCTGTGATTTACAAATCACCCAAATTGGACTGTCATTAGTGATTTATAAAGAATTGAAAATGAGTACAATTTTGTACCTTTAATGTATTTATTTTTTATATTTTAACACATTAGTAATAATGTAAGATTTATTCTTTGGTTAGAAGCATATTTTAAACTTTTTACTTTACATTTTGTTTGAATAAAAACAAGTTGAAATGTCTTCAGATAAAAAGTGTATCTGACACTTTATGAATTTTGGAAAGGATATAATGCTATACAAACAATAAAAAATTTCATGTGTATATGGGGATGATGCTTCTAAACTTTGAACATGTCAAATGGGTTTTTTAAGTTCTGTTCAGGAAATTTTGAACTAAAAGATATAAAACATATGGGGTGCACAAAAGTTGTTGACAAAGAAAAACTGCAGGAAGAAATTGTTAAAAAATTGACAAATAACATGTAATATCACCAAACACCAAAAATAAAGTGAAAAAAGCACTGAAAACATATGAGCATAATGCAACAGCAAGAGTGAGATACAACTTGGATGCACAAGAGATCATGTTTACACTTTGAGTGCATTTTTTTCACTGTACACTCAGTTTGAAATTTGAAGAACTTTGAATGAGATTTTGTCAAATTTAGCATTTGGAGTTAGAGTTATTCAAAGTATGAGGTACCACAGTATATAAATATCTTAAAATTGGTTGCAAACACAGTTAAAAAATGTTCACTGGTGATAAATCCAATAATTAAAAAATATACATTATTTCAGTTAAAAATGACAGATGATATTATAAACTTTATAAAAAATATATACATTGAAGAATATTAAAACATTGTCACATATTGCCAATGAATATTTTTTAACTGTAATTTTGCAGATGCATAGCCTCTCATAATAGGTCATCTCTGTGAAGCAAGACTGTTTGGTTCTTGGTGATTGGACAAGATGGTTATGTGAAGAGATTGTAGTATTCTTCAATATATATATATTTTCATAAAGTATATAATACCATTTCTCATTTTTAATTGAAAGGAACTGATTTTCTGGAAACAATATCAATTTCCTGTTTATCATTCAGTAAATTATATCTAATTTCTTCTGCAGAACTAACATCCATATTCTTAAGTCCATTTTAGCATCTACAAAAATATTTGTGGAATTTATTATGAAGTTTTGTAATTCTATCATCGATATCATACAATTATCTATGTAAAATAATTTTATAAGCTCTTCCATGAGAAATTTCCAATCTTCAGTAACATTTAAAAGGTGATAATGGATTACTGCTCTTAATAAGAATGGCTGCTTATCATTCCAAAGACTACTCTTTTATGATGAAAGACTTGTATTTTATCTTCCTTATTCCACCATAAAAATCTCAAATACAGTAGAGCATCGATTATCCGACTCAATTGGGGACTCAGGTTGGTCGGATAACTGAAAAAATTGGATAACCGAAAAGAAGGAAAAAATACATTATTAGTATAGTATATTACAGGGGTGGCCAACCTGCGGCTTGCAAGCCACATGCGGCTCTTTGAAGGATTATTTGTGGCTCTCGATAAATGTACCCGAGTTCCCTTTTCATTTTTGTGTTATTATATTTTAAAAAATTATTATCGTTCCGTATGTGTTTCAAAATGTCTTTTAAATTACTAACAGCAAATATGAAAGACTAAGTGCAACGTTGTAACAAATTTTATTTCCGTCCAAGTTAAGAATGATATGACTCATCGAAAACTGTGCGAACGAACATAAACAGTGGCGTAATCGTCCGTTATCGACCGACTCCAGACCGACTTTGAATTTGTAAACTGTCATTGCAACGGACAGTTGACATTGTGCTCTGGAGGAAACAATTTGTATCACTCTTGCTACGGATATAATTTGTAATCTGGAATTTTTGTGTACCTTTTTAATACGTATTTAATTGCGGCTTGCGAAAAATTTCAATTTTGAAAAATGGCTCGGACTATCAAGGAGCTTGGCCACCCTGGGTATATTAGGATATTAGTATATCCCATGTAATTAGTTTATTAGTATATTGCTATTAACCAACTTTGCATTGAATTTTCATTGATGTTTAGCCTAACAAATTTTTTTCTAAAATAATAATCGTCGCTATTGCATCATTAAAAATTATTTTTAAATTATTTTATTGCTCACAAAACAAACAACCACTCATAATTAGAAAATTAAGTCTCGTTTAAATATTGGTCTCCCTTCAATGGTCGAGCTGTTGATGCCAGCTAAAACATGCAAAAATTTAACAAAAATAATATTAAAGTAGCCAAGACATAGCCAAATATTGTAATGCCACATCACTAGCGGACATTTGAAATTTGCTGACTAGAACGGTCGGTTAACTGATGTGACGGTTAATCGGGGGTTGGATAATCGATGCTCTACTGTAGTTCTCATCATCATTTTGTAATTCTATCTGAAAAAAATCTAATTTTTCTGTTGTCACCTTCTCGATGACATTCTCTTCCATCCATTTCTGAAATATTTTATCATACTCTTTGCATGTGTTCAAAGTCTTTTTGTAATACTAAACAATCATTTCTCTGCATTGTGCTGATTAGGAACAACTTCCTTCTGATCACTTCACCAAAGAAGTTCCCTACAGTAATGCCCATCTTCTCTTCTCTCAATTGTGCTCAAAAACTGCTCTCAAGTTTTTTCTTCCTCTGCTTTCTTAGTAAGACATGCACTATCATCTTGTTTAATGGTTGTCTCAAATTTCCACAGACCACAAATGGTCATTTCTGTAATGGCCAAGCATGTAGTTAATAATGAAGAATTGTTAAAATCATTTTCATAACTATTTGGACCACACAATGTTCATCCTAATTTGGTTTGTATAGTGGTTAGGCCTTCCTCAAGGTGCATTACTCTTCTTGTCAAAAGTATTCTGTAATTGTCATTTCCAATCAGGATTTCAATTTCAGAGCTTCTTGGACCAGTATCAGAAAGTCAGATGTTTCATTTTCTCAATTTGTAGAGACTAGGTATGTATGTCTTGACAAATAATTTCTTGCTCTAAGAATTCAAATTCAAAATTTGACTTTGGATGAATGTTTGAGCACAATTCAACACAATACTCATTATGTAGCTTGGTTTTAGTTCACACACCTCCAAATAAAACATGTCCAACACTAACAATAGAAGTAGGTTGTAATCCTAGTTCTTTCATTGTAAATTCCAAGATATAATACTTCTGAGAACTGCAATCTAAAATTGCACAAACTATCTTTAATAATTTGTTATTTCAAATTTATGTGTTTACAATTATGGGTGTTGTTTCACTAGTGATCTCTTGATTTGCAATACCACTATGAACTGACATGGATGGCTGTTCCTCCTTGGTCTTTATCTTATGAACTGGTAATTCTGGACAAAGATGAACTGATGCCCTTTGGAATAAACATGGCATCAAATGAATGAATTACATCTCTTTGTAATGTGTTTTGTTTTAAGCATTTCAAGCAGCATTGTTTCTAATGCACCTTTGCGAATTTTTCTTCTAAAGTCTTTAACTTTACATTCAAGCATTCTTTGTTATCATGGAGATTTGCAAAATACAATGTGACTGTTGTCACATGAACAAACTATCTGCAGTAGGCTGATTAAAGTTATTTCTTTTCTGTTTTTCGTTAATGTTTTCCTTCATTTCAGTCCTTTGAAAACCTTTACAAGCTAACAATAATCTTTTCTCTCCTTTTACTTTTTTTTGAGGAATTCCATTAAGTTTGAGATATGAGAGTTTTCTTCTAGATTTACTATATTAAATAATCCTCTCCATTGCTATGCATTAAGAATATCTTCTGTCAAACAAGATTCTATCATGGGATATAACTAGGGTTGCCACCTGTCCGGGTTTGACCCGGAGACTCCGGGATTCAGTGAGTTATCTCCGGGCTCCGGGTTAATTAATATTTCTCCGGGTCATGCAACTTGAAATGAATATGTACAAAATTATATGTAAACCGTCGCATATATTTCTTCCGTGTACCGAATTACTAGTGTGGTACTTGTTGGCTTAAAGACATAAGGTCTATAACTGGCATAGGTGCAGTACTGCTGCATGCTATGTAGTTGTACTCTTTCTTGTGGCTGTTCTGTCAAGAGATGTCTATTGAGAGTGAAATGATACAGCCTACATAGGTGACAGTTTGATAATCAGTGTTCATGTTGGTTGATGATTAAAGGTAAGTTATAGTATATAGTTAGAGTCAGAATCGAGCAGGTTTAATAGCAAACGTTCTGTTGGACCCTCAAAAAAAAA